>NC_044303.2:221850480-222152849 GCF_007474595.2 Lynx canadensis | reverse complement strand
CACATTATGGACTTACAACGCAGTAGCAAAATATGGTTAAAAGTCCCTGTTTTACCTCATAAGAGAGATCAGGTACTGGTGAAGTTGGATAACAAGAAGAAATTATCAGAAATTGCTATGAGCTGAAATGTATCTCTCCAACCTTCTTATGATAAAGTACTGGAGACTACTCCAGTACCTGAGAAGGTGACTGCATTTGGAGATAAAGTCTTTAAAGAGGTAATTAACTTAAAATGAGGTCATTAGTATAGTCCTTAATCCAAGATGGTTGGTGTCCTTATAAAAGGAAACTAAGAACAGAAAGATGACCACGTGAAGACACAGAAGAAACAAACAAACAAAACAACAACAAAAAAAACCCCAGTCATCTACAAGCCAAGGAGAGAGGCCTCAGGAGAAAACATCTTGGCTTTGGACTTCCAGCATCTAGAATAGTGAGAAAATAAATTTCGGTTGTTTAAGACAGGCAGGCTGTGGTACCATTACAGAGATCATCAAATTTATATTGTGTATTAACTCCTGTTGCCACTATTAGGAACTTCCCATAAGAAAGAGGAAAATTTAGCATATAGATAACCAGTTCTGGAGAGAGATGCAGAGGAATACAGTCATGCTAAAGAAGGCTTTCTCTGAAGGTAGCATATACCTATTAACAGCAGTTCAGTGATATGGCGCATTGCTGGATGGGGAAGTCAACAGTGGCTGCAGCAAGCAGTGAAACTGCCCTAAGCACCGGCTCTTAAGGTGGAGTCTTAGCAGGAGATAAGGCTGTGCCTCAGGGCTTTTTCCAGCACCTGGTGTTAGGAGTTCTCAGCCAAACAGTAAAAATCAGCCTGGATAAAACATCTTATTCGGATTGCTGCTTCACACCAAGCTCCCATCCCTCCTCTCTCTTTAATATTATTTCCAGTTATCAGTCACAAAATTAGAAATAATAGCACTGTGAGTATGACTCACACTATCTACATCCTCAGACAAAAATTTCATCTAATAAGATGTATCGTAAGATGTATTGTAAGACAGTCCTCTCTGGATTGGCTGGTGTTTCTGCTTGGTCTAGACCTCCTAAGCAACAGAAATTTACATACCGTAATGATAGAAAATGTCTCCTTTTCTTTTCCCTCAGTACCATCTGCTCTTTGTATTTTAAAGGTGGTGGATATATGGAATCTGTTTTCTCCTTTCACCAAAGACATCTGTTCCTGTTCAAAGTATAATAAAGCCTTTCTTATTTCTCGAGAGCCAAGGTTTACATTCTTGGTTATAAAATTTCTCCTCCATCCCTAAAAGAAGGTCTGTTTACATTTCAGAATAAAAGATAAGCTCCTTCTCTTAACTCCAGAAGGGCTGAGGATTGTGTCAGCACCTATATAAGCTTCAAGATGCACAATTTTGGAGTGTCTTCCCTGTGGTATAGACCACTCTGTATACTCATGGTACATTTGGCTTTTATTCCATAGCCCCACAGAGGATTGGGGTATGGGGAAACAGCAAGAGACCTAGGATTTCTGGAAATGAATAAAAAGGTTTTTTTTTCTTTTGTCTTGGATTAGTATATGGTGTTTCTGCTAGTGTATTTGTGTGTACGTGTACCTATCTATCTATCTATCATCTATCTCTACATGTAGGGTAACATCTCAAACTCTTCAGTTTCGGACTTAATAGGTATATAAAAATGGGCAAATGGATGTGACAAAGAGCAGAAGTGTATGAAGTGTTCTAAGGTTTTTCTGAGAAATGTACTGCAAAAAACAAAAAATAAAGAATAAACATAAAAATATTACAAGCGTAGCTTGCAACCCTTCAAAACAATCCCTAGGCCAACAAACCCATATCAATATAATTGTCATTTTAAAGTCACTCAGCCTCTAAAAAGGACATCTGTTTCATTGCCAACTTCACATGTGGACAGAGAGTATAATGGATAAAAATAAACCTTGCAGAAAGAGAGATCCAGAGGCCATAGAGGACAATGAAAAAGGTAACTCCTGCCAGAAAGCAAATCCAGCCATTAACAGATGGTCTAACAGGAATTAACCACCCTGCCCATGCAAGGAGGCTTCAATTCCTTCCCAGAGTAATGACTGCCTTGTGTTTCCCATTCTTCCTCTTTCTGAAAGCCAGTTTTGAAATGGGTTACTTACTATCTCAATACAATTGTATACTGAAGGTGTTAGGGACATATAACTTGAATTCTAATTTACATGTATAAAGTAAATGTGTCTACCTAGAGCAGTACTTGAATACGAAATGTTATAAGGGACTGCTGTGTTTTATCACCACCATTAGAATCAGGAAAAGCTATTAAAAATACAATGATCTTTAATTGACCCCACAATGCCAGAACCTCGCTGGCCAGACCAAAGAACAATGGCTCTTGTTTTAAGCATTTGTATGCAGACTCCTAAACTTATTTTTTCCTAACCAGACAACACCTTTTCAATCTCATCAGCATAACTTAGAAGAAATAACCTAACACACTTTCCATCCTTTCCAGCAGTTAGATACTTCTAATCTGCCTCCTTCATTAAGTACTCTTAATTTCTTATACTCCTTTATCTCCTTGCCTAGTGAGTTAAATTCAGTTTGGTTCTAGTTTTTTAATAACTAGATTTAAGAACTAGATTAATTTTAATCTAGTTCTTAAAAATTACTGGTGGTCATTATTTACAGATGTCACAGCACACTCAAAAGTTATGTATCTGATAGAGGGGCCATATGTCACATAGAGATATTGGAGACTGCATTGAATGCAGTAACCAGTTGAGACTTTAGGATTTTTTCCCCTTAAAAGAGAAGTTGAATGCATGGAAACACACACACACACACACACACACACACACACAAATTTGTGTTCAGGTTTCTGAACAGCTATTGTCACAGACTTCTTATATTTTCTTCACTTCTTTGATGCCATTAGACTGTCAGGTATTTTGCTGTCTAGGTAGTCCATTTTTGTTTGTTTGTTTAGCTCCATTGCGGGTGTAGTTACACAAAAAAAGCTCCGCCCCCCAGGAAGTAAGTGGAGGTAATGTGCAGCTTCCAGTAACAATTTTTAAATGATAGTTAGCCTACCACTTTGTCCTTTCTTCTTTGACCTAATCCTTCCCAATGACTGGAATGCAAATGAGACGGCTATGGTGGATAGCCAACTTGGAAGTGAGTTCACCTTGGGAATGGAAGCTATATAAGGTGGAACGAGATAAAAGTAATGAATTTTGTGCTTTGTGGACCAGAGCACCACACACTGCACTCAATTTTTATACATCTGAATTCCTCCACGAAAGAAATAAAGTTCTATTTCATAAAACTATTGTTATATGTGATCTTTGTTATTTCTAGTCAATCATAACTAAGAGATTTGGCAAACTAAATTATTAAGTAGACAAACCGTCAGACAAATGTCTGAACCTTTTCTCAGCTTTTGGATACCACTGGAAATTTTCTTCTGTGCATGAAATCCCTTCCACAGCAGAGTCAAAATTTGAAACTTTTAATTACATCAATCACTGTCACTTAAGATCTAAGACTTAGAGCTTCCTCATCTCAATCACAACATTTTTTCCCCTTCAGTAAAACCCACAGAACCCACTCTTTATTTCTAAAAGAATATGCACTCACCAAAAAGTCACCTATCACTGATGTCTTCCTTCCTTAAGTTCAGCATTTATGTTTAAAAGTATGATTTAGTTACTTCATAACACAGGTGAATTATATTTTATAGTAGTTTCATGATATTATTATTATATTCTTTTGACAGCTGTGGTAGGAATATGATCACACTAAACTAAACTGGTGGTAAACATTAATTATAGATATAATTTATTGAGGTATATTGTATACCAAATGCTATACTATGTCATTCAACTCTCAAACTATTATACAACCAATTAATAATAATAGTGTCTAGTGGGTTGGACCCCTGAAAGACATGTCCAAGTTTATCCCTCAGAAAACATGACAGTTATATTATTTGGAAAGAGTCTTTAAAGATCTAATCAAAGTCAGGACCTCAAGGTGAGATCATCCTGAATTAGGTAAACTCTAAGTCCAATGAAAGTGTCCTTATAAGAGGAGCACCTAGGTAACTGAGTTGGTTGGTATCTGACTCTTGATTTTGGCTCAGGTCATGATCCATGGCTCATGAGATCGAGCCCTGCACCAGGCTCTGTGCAACAGCATGGAGCCTTCTTGGGATTCTCTCTCTCCCTCTCTCTCTCTCTCTGCCCCTCCCCAACTTATGTGCAAAAAAGTGCTTTGTCTCCTTCTTTATCTCTCAAAATAAACAAATAAACTTAAAAAAACAAAACAAAACAGTGTCCTTATAAGAGATAGACAATTAGAAGACACATACAGACACATAGAAGGGAAGGCCATGTGGAGACACAGACACAGAAAAGGACATGTAAAGATGATGGCTGAGATTAGATCAATGGGTCTAGGATCTATAAGCCAAGGAATGTCAGCATTGACTTTGCTACCAGAAGATACGAAGAAGCATGGAACAGATTCTTCAGAAGGAACCAATCCTGCTAACACTTTATTTTTGATTTCTGACCTCCATAACTTTGAGAGAATAAATTTCTGTTGTTTTAAGACATCTAATTTGTGAAAATTTGTTAGGGTGGTCCTAGGGAACTAAGATTTTGCTACTAGGAAGGATACTGCTGCTGCAACAAATACATAAAATACCTGTAAACGCAAAAGTGGCTTTGGTTTTAGGTAATAGAAGCAGGGTGAATTGGGGGCACATAATAGAAAAAGATAAGGTTGTCTTGAAGAGATAACTGCTAGAAGCATGGCTGTTTATGACCATTTTGATGAGGGAAGGAAATAAAAAGCACCAGAGAAAAAGTTTCTATCATCTTAGAGAACACAGTTTGTCATAAACAGATGTTGGTAGAAATATGACCATTAAAGGTGCTTCTGGTGAGTCACAAAATATGATAAAGAACATGTTATTGTAAATCAAAGGGAAGGTGATCCTTATTATAAAGTATCAGAAAACTTAGCTGAATTGTTTCCTACTCTTAGGTGATTCGCTGTTGGCTGTAAGCAATGAACTCAGACATTTGTCAGAAATATTTTGAGGGAAGGTGATGAAGATGTAGCCTGGGATCTTCTTACTGCTTACAGCAAAATAGGAGAGAAATGAGATAAATTGAAGAAGAAGCTGCGAAGCAAGAAGGACCCAAAACTTGATTGAGGAGATTCCCAGCCTATTCAGATTGCAAAGGATGTTGTGTAAAGCCTGCTCTGTCTGGAGAGAGGGGAAAGGGTGTGGCTAGATAAACTGCTGTTGAAGTGATTAGGTGGGTGATTAATGTATCCAATTAACCATTTTAATAAAGCCAGTAATAGAGACAACAATATTTAGAAGGGATTTCTGCATAATCCTCTTTCTAATGCTGTGGATCTCCTCAACCTACACAGAAGATGCAAAGTTTTTGAGAACGTTACACTAGCCAAAACTCCACCAACTCAGACTGAAAGGAAAAGACATGGGATGTAAAAAAGGATGACTGTCAATCTTCTGGGATTCTACAGGGAGGTAAAGGGCTGAGAGAGTTACTTAGCTTAAAACATGTGCTAACCTTCAAATAAAGGAGGGATGTCTATGAGGGTATCCAGAGCAATGGCCCCATTGCCAAGGGCACAGAGAGAGACATGGGACAGCTTCTCTCTTAAAGTGTCTAGAAGGAACCAAATTTGCTGACACATAGATTTCAGACTTAGGGTCTCTAGAACTGTAAGTGAATGCTTCTAAGCCGTCCAGTTCATGGCAACTTATTACGGCAGTGTTAGGAAGCTGATGTGTAGTTCACTCCCTTTACATGCAAGCACATGAAGTGTTGAGGAGTTTAATACCATCACCATGGTCACACCACACTTAGGTAATAAAGTAAGCTTTTGTATTCAAGGATTCCACACCACAATTAATACTCAAAATAATCTCTGGAAAGACCCTTTACTTTTTTGAGCAGTCAATGCATAATGATGGACTGAACAAATAATCAAAGGATTCATTCAGTTTGTAGTCATTCTAGTATGTTCTTGACACAGATTTTTCCAAAACAGGAAAAAAAAAAAAACATCTAAGCAACTACAATCCCTCCAGGAGCTACAACATGCATGTGACCAGGGTACAAACCACAGTCTTTATGATCAGAATCAAGATATCACCAATAAAAGATTTCACAGAAATCTCAACCATCAACGGCACCACCTTAATAGAAGCAATGTGCACACAGCCACGTGAAGACCAAAAGGCAGCATGGTAATTCATCATTTACGTCAAGGGCTTAGTACAGTCCATGAGTTTGCCATAATCAGTTCACTAGATTTTCACCATTAGTATACAATAAGTAAAGAAACTAGGAAATATGTTGCAGTGGTAAGATATGATGGGGACGTAGACCCTTGCAACTGTTCTTACTGAGTCAGTCATTAGAGACATACTTAGGCGCATAGGTTATAGCACCAACCCTCCTATTTTTTAAATTACATTAAATTTCAATGATTGTATAATTAAGTGTAATACAGTTTAATATTCAACAACACCATGTTACTACATAATGCTTATATAGTAATAAATCCTACTTGAAGTGTTGTTTTGAGGTCCTTCTGAAAGGTGAATGCCAAAATTTGATGTAGGAGAGAAAGAGCAACTGTACTTCCCTAGAACAATAATCATAAAATCACTGTTTATCACACTTATTCACATGTAATATCCAATATATTCAAGAAAATATTAGCAATTTCTAAGTCTTAGTTAGAGATGATACATATTTTGTAGTTTTATGTTTTATAGAAAGCCATATAAATATATATTCCTGTATATATATGCAAAATATGTATGTATATATGCATATATGTGTATATATATAGACACATGTATGATTGAAATATATAGATTTATCCCACATATATGATTGAAATATGTATGTATGTATATATGTGTATATATATATATATATATATATATATCACAATTTAATTTTTTTGAGGTCTCACTATCTAACTTCATTTTTTAAATTTTTTTTTCAACATTTATTTTTATTTTTGGGACAGAGAGAGACAGAGCATGAACGGGGGAGGGGCAGAGAGAGGGAGACACAGAATCGGAAACAGGCTCCAGGCTCTGAGCCATCAGCCCAGAGCCCGACGCGGGGCTCGAACTCCCGGACGGCGAGATCGTGACCTGGCTGAAGTCGGACGCTCAACCGACTGCGCCACCCAGGCGCCCCTCTAACTTCATTTTTAATTGAAGAAATTCATGTTGGTGGCATATAGAAGCTCACTGATACAGACAAGGGTAGAATTTAAACTAGAATAAAAATCCTCACTTTCCTTTTTGGTTCTTTCTACACACTCTACAATCACTATACCTTTTATATGCTACAAGCTCCAGTATTCATTTTAGTGACATAAAAAATATATGAACTTGGCTTTGTACTTCCCAGTTTATTTTATCCTTCTAATCAAGCAGCCTGACTTCCTTTCTCTTATTTGTTTGTTTGTTTTATTAGCTAAAATATACAGAAGCAGCATCATAGGAGGACATTAATGTGTAGAAAAAAATGTTCTTACATACTTGCCTAAATTATGTATTTGATTAAAACTGCTATAACAGCCATGCCTTTCTAACCAGTAAAATGAATCTCATGCATCAAGGTAATGACTAGACCTTTAACATGATATATTGTACAATACAATACCTGTAGAAATGAGCAAGTAAGGAATAATTACAAAGGAAGTGTGCGTTTGAGGAAACAACTTTGCAATTAGAGGCATGCATCTAAGAAATGCCAGTATTTCTATGTTTGCCCTATGCATTCTTAGTAACCACATGGCGTTTTAACAATTATAAGATATTACAAACTATTAAATGTGAAGATTGGTATTTATTCATGAAGAATATTTTAAAGTTAAATACCTTGCATCGCTTCATGTGTCAAAAACAGGGAACAGTCACTTTGTTTAGAAGGTAGGAGCAATTTATTTTCTAAGGCTGGCTATGTATCTTACTAGCTTCTTTGTTTAAACGTCCACAGTGACTTCATTCTACAGCACTGATAATCAATACTGGAAAAAGACATACATTTAAAAAATAAGCAAGACCCTCTACAATCTTTACAATGCTAATCCAGCCTTCTGAAAATATTTAGGTGACACATCTTTGTGAAAGCTCAAAATCTCTCACACATTACAATGCAGAAGTAAAGTGCTGGTTTTCAACCAAAATTCCATCAAGCCAAAGATAGGAACTGAATGGTTAAAATAATAATAATAATAATAATAATAATAATAATAATACAACCCAAATTCTAAGCAGGGTTACCTGAGATACAAAAAATGGGAAAATGGTAGACAGAGTGGAAAAGAAAAAATTTTTTTTCTAATTTAGTTACAATCAGTCAATGTGACTTAATAGGAATAGAATGGAGTCAACTATTAAACAGATTGATTTAATGGATCCTAAGTCCACAAAAACAAGAGCAAAGCCAACACTAATAAGACTTCTTCATATGGTAGTTGCAGATTACAAAGTGCTTTCATAAACATAATCTCTTATTACTTTAATCTTTACAACAGTTTTATTATTAGGTTGAAAAGTTGAGGTTTCAATCCTGTTTTTATTTTAAGGCCTGCCACTAGGAAAGAAAAGTCTGAATCTCTCAACAGATTTTCCCATCAATACTTACATTATATCCAACAGCCTGCTGATATACGTCCCCCTGAATGAGCCACTGACATCTGAAACTCAACAATTACAATTTTAACTAATCATCCCTCCTTTCTGTTTAGAATGTCTCTTCTTAGTATTGCATATTTTGTATGAGGCACCATTATAATCCATTCTGTTTCCTAAATTACAATCCCTTGCTCCCCTTTATCTCCCATTCATGTATCAGCCACGGTCAAGGAATCACCAAATACTATTCTCAAGGGTCTTAATGGAATCCATTTAATCTCGTCCATCTAACTATCACTATCCTAGTTAATACATTACCATATCTTGTCTGACCTACTAAAGTAACCTCCTACTCTAAACTTTCCATTTCTTTTTAACTATTTCTGCACTCGACAGTAAGAATGACTTTTCTGAATCCCGAACTAATCACAACACTACCTAATTAAAAACCTGTTTTATCTTTCCTCATGGCGTCTGCCTGAGTTTCACATGTGTCATGATTCTCTCTATGCTTGTTTGTCTTGCATCATCCATCACTAGTCATCTACACCTCCTCTCAAACTATTTACACCCTACTTTGTAACAAATCTCCTTGATTTTGTTCTACAGAGAAAAAAAAAGAAAAAAAGCTCTTTTACCTACTGTTTCCTCTATCTAAAATTCTCATCTTTTCTCTTCTTTCACTTTATTTAACCCACAAAAGCAATTATTGTCCTTTCTTTGGTCGACCTTCCTTTTCTCTGTCAAGATTTAGTTTAGAAGCTCAATCACATCTTCACATAGGACATGTTTTTACTGCTTCCTTCCACATACCATACGGTATGGAAATTGCCCAGGTCATTCTCAATCTCTCCACCTGATTGTGAGTTTTCAGATGGCATATTATAACTTTTTCTACTCTATTACATTATACTACAATCTACTTATTTCAAGTTTATTTTTTGGTTTTAATACCAAAAGTTCATATCAGAAGTTTTGAGTGTAAAATCTCATTAGTTATTGATATTGACAGTGATGTGGACAGGACAGAACAGTGTCTTTAGAGGTGAGCACAGGTAAGTGAAACTCGTATCAAAATGGTGTGATTTCCACTTTTATCTCTGTTTATAAAAGCTGTGATTAAAGAAGCTAAATCCTTAAAGTTAAGAAACCACAGATACTTAGAATTTCAGAGACTTTTGGGGGTAGCAGTTATTACTGAAATCTATGTCTCCAACACTCTAGTGAGGGCTAATCTAGCACAGAAGGATCCTAAAAACATGTCTTCCTCCTCTGTACTTCCTCTCCAAAATAGTTGATCCCAATGTAGGTCAACTATCCAATGTACTAGTTTCTAACTGTCAAAATCATTTTTAATATATTCTTCAAACTATCTGGCACCCCTGTGACCTGGAGCAACAAAAGTAATCAAAACCTTCAGCTTGCTGCCAACGAGCGTTGTAAGACTCAAATTGTATTCTATACGTATATTATATATACACAACCACATAGTACATATGACATGTTTGGGTTATTTATAATTATAAATAGTTATATGACTATATACAAATTATATGACTATATACAGAATATACATTATATACACATATAAATATAGTATTTGCATATAAATTTATATGCATGTATTTGGACTGCAGTCCATACTGCTGAATTGGACCCAACATCATTTAAATCAAAATATGTAGAAGAAGCACATTCTACCACATTTGGAAAAGCCCCTAGAATGATGACCAATTCCACTGGTAAAATTATTCTTATACCTTCAACCCATTTTTCCCCCAACAATGGTAACAGATAATGTTTCCACTAAATAATATATTGACGTCTTTTTCAGTAGATAATTAATAAGCTACCTGAATAACTATTATCACCATTCCACAATATGCTATACTGACTTACCTATTACTAAAAGTATTAAGCCATACACTGAGGATATTTATTTCAATATACTAATGAAAAGTTCCAGAAAACTATCTGCGCAAACAGTACTTAAAATACATATCTAGAGATTACCCATAAATATTTCAAGGTATCTTTTGTGCAAGAAAAAGTAAGAGAGTAATGGTCCTTATGTAAGTTCTCAAACAATAAGGGAGTATAGTCTTGGAACTCTGTTCTCTGTATTAAAGATTTCCACAGTGACTAAGCCACTTGGACACTTAGAAAAAATTTTTTTTTCTTTTCCTCTTAGAGAAACCTCTTACATATGTGTGCACTGTGTTTTTTAGTCTACTTCTTTGTGGTACACTATTGTAACACAACATGTTCCTAGGCAGGAACAAAAAAAAAGAAAAAAAGAGGACTATACCCCATGTTTTACTTGTATTTCTTATTTCCCAATAGAAAACTGATTGAAAACCAATATATTTTACAAAGTTAAGGATATGACTTCTTGTTGGATTTGAAAAAATAAGGCACAAGATGAGACTCATGTATCTTTGCCCTCTCTTGTGATAAAATTCATGTTAATGGAAAATTATAAAATTCTCTGCTTTAATCTTGGTTTGAATTTCCTTTTTTCAATTTTATAACTGAAGAAAAATCCACTCAATATTTCGTATACAAAAATAATTAAAAGCTCAATGATGTAATGGCCAATGAAATAAAGCAAACAGGCTTACATATTTGAAGGGGAGAGTAGGCCAAAGCCTGAATTCCAGTGCTGTGCCACTGGTATTAATTGCCTAGAACATGGTATTACTAAAGGTTTTGAAGCTAAGATGTGGTAATTCTGGGAAAAAAGGTCTGGGTCAGTTACTGTTATTTTCCATAACTGAAAGTTAAATGCTGAGAATAGTGGCTGGTACATAGTAAGTATGATAAAAGTATAGACTATGATATTACTTTATGACAATTATGATAATGAAACTATTGTTTTGATTATTTATAATTTCACTGACTAGAACTAAGATTGATATCTCATTTAGATTCTGAATAGTAAAAATGGCAGGATATAAGAGTGTATCCTTCCAATGAAGAAGTTTGCTAGATGTGAAGATTATTACTTGTTTAAAACATACATTTGGGATATAGAAGAAATGTTATATGTTATATTTCATTAAACAAATTCTAAGAGATGAGAGACAGCACCTGCCCAAAGAAGGATGGGGGAAGGAATCGCATAACAGGTGCTAGATTTTGAATGCGTCACACCAAACTGTCCCTCCAGTTGGCCAAAGTTGTGAAAAAAAGCAGAACAGATAAGAAAGCTAGAAAAAAAAAATCAGGTCTGGCATAGTAATCTAAAGATCAAGAACATCATTTTTCAAATAAAGGCACTCTACTAAAGGGAAATGTTGCTGTCTCTAATTATGAAGAAGCATCTGGAAATAAATGTCAGAAAAGATGCATAATAAAAAACAAGATAAACAAGAGAAAATAAAATACTGAATATTGTTTCTAAAAACCCATTTACAATAATTTAAAAATAGATGAAATATATTTTATAGTATAAACTTGTCTTCATTAATAGATAGATTTATTATAACAATTGACAACCCATAGTCCAGTGCTTATGTGGTACTGGTAATTATCATGATACATCAACAAGGTAGGGATTATCTCAACCCAATTATCTCTTACCAGTTTTATAGATGATAAACTCAGGTTCATTTACATCATTTACTCAAATAATATGATTAGCCAATGGTAAGAGATAGGCTTCATATCCTCATCTTTCTGACAGGTCATCAGTTCTGTAGGTTATCTTGGTGAACTTCACCAGGTGATTTTATTTTTTTTTTCTTTTTAAAGTTTATATTTAACTTGAAATATATCCAACTATATCCAGCTATACTATAGTATAGCTATATCCAACTAGCTAACATACAATGTAATATTAGTTTTAGGTATAGAATTTAGCGATCCATCAATCACATACAATACCGGGTGCTCATCACCAGTGCCCTCCTTAATACCCGTAACCCATTTAACCATGTGATTTTAAACCATAAGCCTTCCTATTTTAATTTCTTTAATATTTACTTATTTTTGAGAGAGAGAGAGACAGAGACAGAGACAAAGCATGAGCAGGGGACGGGCAGAGAGGGAGACACAGAACTGGAAGTTGCTCCAGGCTCCACGCTGTTAGCACAGAGCCCAATGCGGGACTCAAACTCATGAACTGTGAGATCATGACCTGAGCTGAAGTTGGAGGTTTAACCAACTGAGCCACCCTGGTGCCCCTAAACCATAAACCTTCCAAAGGAGATGTTGGCCAGCACAATTAGAGCTCAAGAGATTACTCTATGCAACTACATTTTTTTTTTCTATGTCACTGCTGTTAAATGTTATCCACCCCCCCCCCAGAGGACAACTAAAAATTGCATAAGCTGTAGTGTTCAAATCAATGTAATTCATTCACTAATATTATTGAAGAGTGTGCTTATTTTTTAACTTACATAGTACTGACCTAACGTTTTTGTTGCTATATTTTAGAAATTCAGACAAGACAATTTCAATTTATGTTATCTTTAATACAATAGTTCTGGTTCTTATATAGCTTCCTGGGAAAATAATGACTTTGGAGGATAGGTTTATGTGCATTTTCATGAAGACTTCAGGGAACACCTCATCAATCTATTTGTTGAAGTGACAACTGGGTTAAATTAATTGGATAATGATTTAATCCTTCATTCCAATATTTTCTCAATCGCAGGGTTTTGTTTTTCTTCTCTGAAGTCATTCTACTTACTCAGTAGACAAGTGACAACAGAATATACAGGTTAATGTACTATGTGTTTTTAGATCATAATTGTTTTTAATTTAAAATGTCTTCTTTCATCCCCATCCCAAGATAAACATCAATATTGAAATTTCTATCATCTTTCCACAAAAATATCCATATTCTCTTGATCAATGTTTCCAGTATTTACTATGTATAAGAATCAGCTAGATTCCACAATTCTAAATCCAATAGGGATGAAAATAAAAACATTGCTGTATTTTAAAATGAATATCGATCACCATATTCATATACTATTACTGTAAAAACATGTACAAAACTCAGCTTGAGTTCATATGGTATAGCCAGTTGAATGAGAATTCAAAGTTTGATGGTTATTCATAAATGTGTGCAGTTTTCAATTTCTTTTACAGGACCACTGACTTTCAATATTAGGGTTAACCATTACTTTTAATATATAATATCAATACAATTTTGAATCATTTTGTAAATTGTTATGTATTTAATGGATATAATGCTTATTACATTAATGCTGATCTATACCTTGCTACTTTATCTTCACAGAAAGTTATTGTGAATAGAATTATAGCACATAAAAATATTCGGTGAATAAAAATGCTACTGAAAATATAACCTAAAATATAAACTAAAAACTGCATGTTATGTACTAAAATGGCCATTAGCTGTGGCTTGCATTACTTATAAATATATTCACTATTTGTAGGTTTTCCCTTTTTTATGTACTCTTAACCATCATTTAAAAAAAGGATTGTAGGGGTGCCTGGGTGGCTCAGTCAGTTAAGCGGCCGACTTTGGCTCAGGTCATGATCTCGCAGTCCGTGAGTCTGAACCCCGCATTGGGCTCTGTCCTGACAGCTCAGAGCCTGGAGCCTGTTTCAGATTCTGTGTCTCCCTCTCTCTGACCCTCCCCCGTTCATGCTCTGTCTCTCTCTGTCTCAAAAATAAATAAATGTTAACAAAATTAAAAAAAAATAAAAAAGGATTGTATACATTTATTATATTCATTATTGAGAAGAAAAATGTGGCATAGTTAAATGAGGAAAAAGTGATGTTATAAGAAGATGCCTAATGTTGAGGATGAGAAATCAATCCCTGCCTACTCCTTGGTTGATAATACAGGCTCTATATAAACAATCATTCTTATTTTAGTCCCTTCTGTCTTTGAGGAAATGGTGTTCTTCTTTGTGCCCAGGGTCACTTTTTTCACCTATGGCTTAGTCCTATTCTTTTTTTTTTTTTCCTTTGTAGTTATTTTGCCATCTGTAATCCATAGTCTATTGCATTTTCA
Organism: Lynx canadensis; assembly: GCF_007474595.2. Taxonomy (NCBI): domain Eukaryota; kingdom Metazoa; phylum Chordata; class Mammalia; order Carnivora; family Felidae; genus Lynx; species Lynx canadensis. The sequence continues at coordinate 222,138,161 of NC_044303.2, read as the reverse complement.
ATATTTCCCTCCCTGTAACTGTTTTCATCAGAATATTAAAATTCTTGATATTCCTCTATCATCAAAATAATCTTCCTTCAAGCCTACATCGTTATGACCATCAGCCATCCTTCTGGCTCTTGCCTTACATTAATAGCAAGTCTTCTAGAAACACAAGTGCTTCTTTGCTCTTGATATTTTTTAATGTCTCATTCAAAATTATCCCTGCTTAACTCTCTACTATTCCCATCCAGTTAGTATTTCCAAAACAAGAAAATTGTGAGAACAGAGATAAAAGATTTGAGAATCACCAGAATTTAAGTAATTGTTGGAGCTATGTGAGCACAAAGTGTCTCGTAGGGATTATGTCTGTCATGAAAAGTTAAGGAAATGCTGAACTCAAAGTGCACAAGGTTTTAGAAGAAATAAGGCAGAAAATTTGAACAGGCATGGCTGGCTAGAGAATTTACAAGAAAATTAGGACAAAGCACTAGAACACTGGGAGATCAGAGTTACAGAGGAAAGAGGAATCAGAGATCTAAAATGCCCCATGAAATAAAGTCTATGGTACCATGGACTACACCAATATAAAGTCATAGTGAACTTGTTGACAAAGGCTTCAGTGGAAGGTGGGGAACAAATGAGATTATACTGCTCACAATGTGAATAAATGGGCAGTGCAGCCACAGTGGTTTCATGTTTCTATTTCAAGGAATCTGGCTGGGATGGGAAGTTACAGAATAATAGCTATTACATGAGGGCTTAAGGCAAAGTTGTGTTTTACAATAATAACATTTCTTTACATTAGTATAGCATATAGGGATGCATATCACACACAGTATATCTTCACATTACTTTAGCAGTTTTCTAGCATTTTATTTAGCTTTCAGGTTTTTGTTTTGTTTTTTCAGCTTGTTTGTTTTCTTCAGAATTTTTTGATTTGTTGATGTCACTATTCTGGAAAAATAATTCCAACTGAATCTAAGTTTTCTGTTCTTTGTAGGTAATTTCATGTTTCTCTCTCTCTCTCTCTCTCTCTCTCTCTCTCTCTCTCTCTTTATATATCACAAGTATTTTGTATATATATATTTTACTTTTCAAATATTATTTAATAAAAATTTTCCTGGGGCACCTGAGTAGTTCAGTGGGTTAAGCGTCTGACTCTTGATTTCATCTCAGGTCATAATCTCACCGTTTGTGAGGTTGAGCCTATGTCGGGCTCCGCACTAACACCACGGAGCCTGTTTGGGATTCTCTCTCTCTCTCTCTCTCTCTCTCTCTCTCTCTCAATCTCTCTCTCTCTGCCTCTCCTCTGCTCATGTGTGCACAGTCTCAGTCTCTCTCTCAAAATAAATAAATAGGCATGATTTTCTTTCCTAAGCCTGGTAATTATATATAGTCCCCAAATTCAAACTCAGATAATTTATATGTATCATTTAAGTATATAGCTAAATGGACATACTGCACATTTATAATTAAATATATGCTTTGTCTCATACTGAAAATACTTGAGTTAATTCAAGTAGGCAAGAACATGTAGCATTAAAATCTATTTAAAACCTGTACACATAAGCCTAAATAATCAACATGGATACTTAATATAATGGATCTATATGAAAGCAACTTGGCCATTCAGTTTTGCATTTATTAGGTTGTCAGAAAGATGCAGACTGATGTTTAGACATGTGAAATTAACTTTTAACAATTACTATTTTTTTTTAAATATTTTGTTTTTAAGTAATCTCTACACCCAAGGTGGGCCTTGAACTCATAACCCTGAGATCAAGTCACATTCTCCACTGACTGAGCCAGTCAGGCACCCACCAATTGCAGTTTTAATGGCAGAACAAGTCATTTATTCAAACTATTAAAATATGACATTTTCGTCTGAATAAAGATTAACAAGCTTAAGACGGGAAAGTCAAAATCCTACTTCCACTAAAGATTTTACATTATATATGTCATATTTCTAAGCCATATTTGGTAGTCAATAGTAGAGTCATTCAAGAACAAAGAAGTTTTGGTAGCTTAAAATTCTAGCAGGGTTGGGTTGAATTACAAGGTTTTCATAGAAACGAATTTTTCAACATACACATAAAAATTTTCTAAATGTTGACATTGTTCTGAGTATTTCATATATTTGGAAATAACAGCCTCACTATATACCCTTTTTTTTAAATTGAATCACTGATTGAATAAGCAAAAACCACTTGTACATTAACAATTCTAACACTAAAGTCCCACACATAATTATTACATTTCGATTATAAATTTCAGAGGTCAATGGAATGTGGTTTTTTGGATTTACCTTTTCTAATGATAAAGTTTTAATAGAAATATAAAAGTGAAAAAAATTTTAGACCACTTTAAAACATTTTCTGAGTTAATAAAAGACCTACTCAATAAAATTAATAACATTACTTAGAGCCATATAATAAAAATGAAACCTGCTTATTTAGTGATAATACATTGTTCTTCCATTAGCAAACAAATCTCAGATTAGCCATTTCTATTACTAAAATATATGCAGCTCATCTACAGGATGGATGAAAATGTCCAATGAAAATATAATCTTAGTTTTTTTAGACTATGCAAGTTTCCAAGAAAATACTATGAAAAAAGTAATAGCCAAAGTTTAAAAATGGTTAGAGTTTTTAAACTCATTCTTTAAATAGTGTAGGTAGTTCTTTTTTTTTTTGAAATGCATAAAAATAAACTTTAACAATTAACAAAAAAAGAAATTGAGACTTTATTATTTGTTTTTTTGAAATTTGACCACACCTAAGGAAAGTAATTCCAGTCACTGTTTTAGAAGAAATAAGTTGTCCACAAGGTTAGAGAGTAATGGAAGGGATAATTTCAAAATCCATATCACCTCTTGGTAGGTTGCAAAAGTGGCTACAGATTTTTTTTCTTCTTGTATCCACATTTCTCCCTCTGGGACACTTGGCTTTCCATAATGACTCTGAGTCCACTCATATGACTTGCTTCGTTTAATGGGATATTAACAAAAAAGAATTCACAGACTTCATTCAATTTTGATAAAATATCTACCAAATAAACCAGTCTGAATTACGATAGTGTGTCAATCATTCCTTTAAGTAAAACTTAGGTCCTATGGGAGAAAGTTGCCTGGTTCAGCCTACAACTCAGTCACATGTATACTTTTCCTTAATGTGTCACATGTCAGTTTGTAGATGTCTGTATGTGTACTTCCCATATCATGTCAGGGTATTTTATTTTTTTAATTATTTTTAATATGAAATTTATATGACAGAGTATTTGAAAACATTGGGTATTCATTGGCCAATATTTAATAACTGTAATGATTTTTACTGTTTCTTCAAGGACAAGGTACAATTGGCTTTTAGTTTTCTTCCTGTGAGTGTGTGGTGAATAATACTCCTTCCTAGTGCAGTTTGCTGGCCCTTCCTTGGTTTGTATTAGTGTGCCACCAATTATACTCACTACTGATTTTGCACCATCTGTGCAACTATGGACAGAGTAAAAGAGAGGGAGGATGAGGAGAAAGAAGACAAGGGGTAAAGGGAAGGGGAGGAGGAGGAAGAGGGGTGGGAGAAAAAGGACAGAACTGGAATCTCTAGTCCAGGAAAAAAAAATCATGCCTCCAGGCCAGGGAAGCCAAGCGATATTGATCTGAGGAATTTTGGAATAGCTATGCCCTCGTGATTTCTCTGTTTCTCACCATCTTGTCACTTTTCCAGAGTGGGATAGGTCTACTTGATTTGATGACACTTTGGTGGTACTCAAAGGAGGTGACAGTATTATGCTTGTATGGGGTCCCTGAAAAGTTTGTAGCCAGGAGACCAGACTGTGGTCTGTAAAAATGATCACAAGTTCATTCTCTCCTTTGTATCCACCTCCTTTTGCCATGTATCAATGAATGGGGTCTTATTCTGACTTTGGGCTTTAATTTATGCCTTGCTTTATCCAAAGGGATCATAGTCAACAGGGTGTACGCAGTGGATTCAGGGTGAGGCTTGTCTTCTTTCTTGCTTCTCTTAAGAACACTGTGAATAACTTCAAGTTAAAAAGCCCAGGCTAACATGTTGGAGAATGAAAGAAATAGGACCTAATTACCCCTGCTGTTCCAGCTGAAAGCCAGCCAACCCCAACTGAGTGGCAACTGACAACAGAAACATGAGGACAGCTACCCACCCGAGTCCAGTGAGATCACCAACCTGCATCATCAGGAAGTAAGTAAATGATTGATGTTTTCAGCCACTAAATTATGTGGTGATTTGTTACTTAACAAAAGCTGATATACACTTTATGATCTATCTTTATGGAGTGTTCAGTACTGTTTATATATGATTGCATTCCTCTTTGTTCAAAATAGTCCCTCTTCTGGAATTATCCTAGTCTTGACCTTCTTCCCTAGTCTTACTCATTCAATTCCCTACATTTTCTGTGTCTGTTCTTTATATCCTTTTTTAATTTTTTTTTTTACATTTTATTTAGTTTTTATAGACAGAGAGAGGCAGAGCACAAGTGGGGGAGGGGCAGAGAGAGAGAGACACACACACAGAATCCGAAGCAGTCTCAGGCTCAGGCTCTGAGCTGTCAGCACAGAGCCTGACGTGGGGCTCAAACTCACAAACCTGGAGATCATGACCTGAGCTGAAGTCGGACATTTAACTAACAGAGCCACCAAGGCGCCCCTATATCCTATTTAAAAGAAAGTCTATCTTGGCTAATTTGTTTTTAACCATAATATAAACATAGTAATGTAATAAGAGAAAAAAAGAAATTAATGATTTAAAGCTACTAATAAATATAAGAAAAATTAACTATTAAAACTCATTTTAATATAAAATATGAAATATACAGGAAAAATAAATATAATACCCAGAAAATTAAAAACAAAAAAATAATTCCTTTCGTATATTATATGTCATTGATATAAAGAATTGAGTAATTATCTGCAAAGTGCTTTTCACTTAATAATAAAGCCTGTAGTATTTTGGACATTAGCATATCTATATCTACTTATTTCTTTTTAAAGGAATTCATAGTATTTTATTATATGCATCTCATAATTTATATTTAATAATAATATCTAGGCTATTTCTAGGTTTGTTACGGCTATGGTTTTGTGGGTATGGTAACTGAGGGTTTTGTTTTGTTTTTGGTTTGGGGTGTGTGTGTGTGTGTGTGTGTGTGTGTGTGTAGTTTTGTATTGTCTTTCAAGATAGTGTGTCAATAAGTGTCCTTACAAATATGGCTTGTATAACTTGTGAGACTACATTTCTGGAATAACTTCCAAGAACTGAAATTATTTTCTTAAAAGACCTCTTACTTTGTCACAGAACTTTTTTGCTTTTACCCTGTTCTATTGCAATGGATCACTGAGAGATCTGGCAATTCCTTTACAACAGAGTTATTATATGAAGTGGGTACTTTACAAATATTTTGAAATTTTGTTGTTAAATGTAAAATCCATTTATAATATGAAATATAATGTAACAGCCAGTGATAGTTTTTCAATTTACTTAAATAAAAATATTTGTTTTAATACATATTATATAGCCAGCAGACTTAAATGTATTAGTTGAGATGTGAACTGTATTTTTTCATATGGAGAAAGTTTTAGTTTCTTAATATGTATTACTTGTACATGATAATAACAATAAAGTAACTATACCATTTTAATCAGTTCATTTAAAGGAAAGAATTTTTTCATTTGGTAATCACATAAAATCATATTATGTTGGGGAACACACACACAAACACATGCACACACACAACACATGTTCTCGTATCATTAATACAGACTTTATAAAAAATTTAATTTCTACACATATAAATTGGTAAAGCTATTGTTTAAGACATAATAGTCACTTTCCTCTTAAGCTCTTGTCTTTAATTTGGTTCCTGCTTTCTTTCAAATCTATTTTCTTTTATGTGCTACTACTTTTTGTTTGCTATAAGATAATGTAAGTTCTTATAAACAATAAACAAACAAATATTGAATCATACATATGGTCCATTTATATTCCTTTTGTACGTTAAATACTTTTCTATTTGACTTCATTCAATGGAAATTTGTGTGGGGTAAATACAACACAAAACGATAGGGTAATATACTCCAAATATTCTAGTTATCTTCAAAAAAAGTAAACCTTAAATATTTGACATAAATACATAATGATATGGGGCTGATACAAGTATCAATATGAAGATGAATTTCTTTAGCTTCCTGGCTATTCAAACGAATCTAAATTTAATTACAGGAAATCAACCTGTGTTTGGACAACTGTCTGCCATCATTACAGGTGGGATATTTTTTCATGTTGCAGTTAGTCATATTACTGCAGCTATTCCTCACTTGTATTATATCTTTATTTTATATTTTATTTCATTATTTTATCTTATTTTAATTCAATTTATTTTATTTTTATCCTCAAGTAAATTAACATACAGTGTAGTCTTGGCTTCAGAAGTAGAACCCAGTGATTCATCTCTTACATATGGCACCCAGTGCTCATCCTGAAGAGTGCCCTCTGCTAAGCCCATCATCTATTTAACCCATGCCTGTCCCCCATCAACCCTCAGTTTGTTTTCTGTATTTAAGAGTCTCTTATGGTTTGCTTCCCTCTGTGTTTGTATCTTATTTTCTCTTCCCTTCCCCTATGTTCATCTGTTAAGTTTCTCAAATTCCACATATGAGTGAAATCATATGACATCTGTCTTTCCAGTTCCATCCGTGTTGCTGCAAATGGCAAGATTTCATTATTTTTCACTGCCGAGTAGTATTCCATGGTGTGGAATATACATACATACCACATCTTCTTAATGCATTCATCAGTTGATGGACATTTGGGCTCTTTACATATTGGCTATTGTTTTTTAGTGCTGTTATAAACATCGGGGTGCATGTGCCCCTTCAAATCAACATTTTTGTATCCTTTGGATAAATTCCTAGTAGTGTAATTGCTGGGATGTAGAATAGTTCTATAATTTTTTGAGGAACCTTCACACTGTTTCCCAGAGTGGGTGCACCAGTTTGCATTTCCACCAACAGTGCAATAGGGTTCCTGTTTCTCCATATCCTCACCAATATCTGTTGTTTCCTGAGTTGTTAATTTTAGCCATTCTGACTGGTGTAAAGTGGTATCTTGTGTGGTTTGGATATATATTTCCCTGATGATGAATGATGTTGAGCATCTTTTCATGTGTCTGTTTGCCATCTGGATGTCTTCTTTGGAAAAAAAAAAGTCTATTCATGTCTTCTTCCCATTCCTTCACTGGATTATTTGTTTTTTGGGTGTTGAGTTTGGTAAGTTCTTTCTAGATTTTGGATACTAACCCTTTATCCGATATGTCATTTAAAAAAAAAAAATAGAGGGGCGCCTGGGTGGCGCAGTCGGTTAAGCGTCCGACTTCAGCCAGGTCACGATCTCGCGGTCCGTGAGTTCGAGCCCCGCGTCGGGCTCTGGGCTGATGGCTCAGAGCCTGGAGCCTGTTTCCGATTCTGTGTCTCCCTCTCTCTCTGCCCCTCCCCCGTTCATGCTCTGTCTCTCTCTGTCCCAAAAAATAAATAAATGTTGAAAAAAAAAATTAAAAAAAAAATAGAGAAAATGGGACATTTAGGCAAAACCACTGTATAGAGTTTGGATGTTTTGCCTGATGCTTCTTCCTCCTAAGCAGACCCATCCCAATATTTCATACAATGAAGCTTTTCTGTTTTCTCCCTTCATTCTTCCCACCCCACCTCAACTTCCTCCTTTCTCTAGCTTCTTGGTCTTCCTCCCCACTCTTTCTTCCACTTCTCTTGTCCCCTTCTCCCTCTTCTTTCTCCACTGTGCCTTTTCTTTCCCTCCTCTTCTCCCTTGTAGAAATGGGTATCTGGATAGGCAGGTGGGTATTCAGTGTCATCTATTCATACAAATATACTCTTCAGAGAATAAATGGAATGCTTTTGATCTGAACTTGATCTCTTAGTCATAAAACGAAAACCATCTAACAAATTGCTTGTATTCTATTTGCTATTTTTTTTCATTGTCTCTTTTATATTCCTATAATCAGTGCTTGCAAGATCTTTAGTAGGTAAATTAAGTTTCATTTGCTAAATTGCATTTAAAGAACTTCAAGAAACTGCTTTTTTCCATGAAGGTTTCCAATTACTGTAGAGCAAGAAAACAAGTATTCTTGTGTGTAAAGATGTAATATTTTATAAGATTGTGATATACTATATATTGCAGCGTATATGAACATAACCAAACATATAAAACACACAGAACACAATGGCCAGCATATATAATGTATTTGTAGCATTCAGGATTATGTTTAACTATGAGAAACAGACACTCCAGAGTGACCATAAACAAAACTCATCTCTCACGTAAACATGTAGATAGATATAGGTTAGCTAAGGAAGGTGCAGCAACTCTGCTCTCAAAAAGCCCTCACACATGAAGATCATCTTCTAGTTTGTGGTCTGTCATCCCTAGGGTGTAATCCTTGTCTTCATGGTCCAAGATAGCAACTAGATGTCAACCCACTACATTAACATTGCATGATGCAGGTTGGAGGAAGGAAAAGAAGAAAAGAACAAAGGGTGCATTGTGTCTATTTTAACAAAGACTCCAAAGCTGTTCACCAAAAACACCTGCTTTCTTTCCAGCTTCTAAAACTAGTTAGATGGCCATACATGTCTTCACCAAAAAAAAAAAAAAAAAAAAAAAAAAAAAAAAAAAAAACTGGAAATACAGTCTTATTATGAGAAACTAAATGCAGAACTAAAATTTGAGGTTCTATTACTGTAAGGAAGAGTGATGGCAGATATGACTGGGATTGTTGGTGGATATTACTATAGTATTTACTAAATGATGCTAATTATTATTTATTTTATAACCTGAGAATGAGTTTCTGGGTAACATTATAAGATTGTAGAGCAAATTCTACATATTAAAGCTTCCTTCTAGTCCAATTCTGGAAGGAGATATTCTGAAACTTCTATAAGTACCTGTACATAAAATAGATATATTTTCATCTGTAGTGGAAATTCATTTGATTTCACTAAGAGTTTATCCTTTCTTTCATGTAAAGTATAAATATTAAAATTAATTTGGAATATATACACGATAAATGGCTCACTGCAAGGTTTTCAGAGAAAGAATGCAAGAGAGAGAGAGATCTAGAAAACCATCACAATTATGTCATGTGCAAAATAACAAAGCTGTTTACAGCCAAGTAACTGATGTGATTAAATCTATTATGATATAATAGTGCGTGTATATACATATATTTTCAGTTAAATTATTTGAACACTTACTATGTGCTGGGCCCTGAGTCAAGCACTCCACAAGCCTTATAACATGAGCAGATAAAGAAACTAAAGTAAAGAACAGTGGAAAGCTTGGAAGTCCAATGGAGGAGGGTGACTATCTGTGTGATCCAAGTCTGTCTTGATTTTAAAGCATTTTCTTCTCTCCTCTAGCAAATCCACTTACCAGACTTAATGAAATCCCTTAGTAAGCTGAAAGAATAACCTTCCTTTAGGAATATGTTGGCAATTCCAAATTTATCTCAAAGCAAAATCACAGGTTCTTCAAGACTCCAAAATGTCCTTTTGAACCTTACACCATTTTGTCACATTATATCTTGACTGAAATTCAAGAACAGACCAACCTATTATCAATCCTCATATAAAACATCTTTATTATAATTCTGAAACTACTAATTTGGCTTGTTTGACCGCAAATTTTCTTTCTGTGAATCAATATCCTACCTTTTCCTAAGTGTTTTATACTCACCCACCAAGGAAAACTTTATTTTAAAAAAATAAGAAAATATTAGATATAACTAGTTTTGCACACCTTTCTATAATGCTTAGAATTTTATTATTTTTCTTTTCTGTTGCTCCTGTCAGTACTATTCTATTATTTATTTTCATTGTAGTAATGTGTAAATCTAGCATTGTAGTCTGATTCAGTTAACAGTCCAGAAACTAAACATAAGTTTATTAGAGCAATGCAACAAAAACAATTTCTACAGAGATTACTCTTTTTTTTTTCTTTTTTTGAAGTAAAGATACTTAATGCCAAGTTCTCCAGATTGGGATCTACTTAATTTTGGCTATACGAAGTTCTTATGATAAATTTGCAAGTTACTAGGTTGTATCTGTGACATTGAAAGTCAATGTATAATTAATTGGCCTGCTCAAAGTCATAACATCTTTGAATGAGAGATGAAGAGTATCCAATTAATACTGATGGCCAAATAATGAGATATTAAATACTGAGAGGCACTAATTAGAACTCAATGCAAAGATACTTCCAGAATTATCCCAGAGTAATGTACTGGTTACAGTACCTACCATTTATCATGATCAAGACTGACTATTTTTACACTGGTCTTTTACATAGCCTCAAAATCTTTTTACTACCTAAGAAAATACTTTAAATACTTTCAATCCTAGTAGAGAAGTGATTTTCTGCTAAATTAATTTGTTAGAAGTAATCTCCCACTGACTTCTAGTGTACTCTTTTCATGCTCCAGAAAGCTGCGGCTTTCTGAGGTGTTCAGATTAATAGTGCTCCCAGTAATAACGGTGATCACTCAAACCTCACAAAGATCTCTTGAACTTCATGGCTCATAGCAGAGAGATAAAATATCTTTCAGTGATATATCTCTCAGGTAAAGAAAAACAGGACACTCATGGCTAACTTCTTCAAATTAAAGAGAAAAAAAAGAAATGTATCATTACACATAAATATCAGGGTTTGGAAAAACTCACTTGGAAAATGACTAAGAATTCACACCCATTTGAGTAGACTGAGATAAAAAATTCATGGGAAGATTTTAAAAGTCCAGTTTTACTTAACTAGCATTTTTCCTTCTCATTTTTTTCTGAGTGAAGCAGTTATTGAAGATCAACTGTAAGACTACAGCTGTCTCTTCTCCTATCTTCTATTGCCTATGTTAACTCTGAATAGGTACACTGCAACAAACTGTTACCAAGCAATTGAGAATCTGTACCTGGACTAAGTGGCTGCCACACAGTAGAAATAATGGCAAATGGAATTGTTTACCATGGTACATAATGGAGCAGCCAACAACGATTTGGTTTTGTGCTCATTGCCTACCCAGAAGCTAAATTTAGGGACTGTTTTTTTGTTTTTTTGCTTTTTGTTGTTTTCTTGGCAAGTAGCTCACTTCCAAGCTCCTGTATGTTAAGCATTCTTTAGAGGTTTATTTGTAGTATGTTGATTTTAAGTAAAAGAGAGTAAAAAGTAAATATTTGCCTGGCATATGACAACATGACCTATTTATAATAACACATATGAACATATGATATTAAGAAAGATTCCTCTGCCCGCAGTGGCCTCAGAATCATAGTTACTATAGTCTCCATGGTTTTGCCTTTTTCCAGAGTGTCATCTTAGTAGAAACATACAGTAGTGTGAAGTCTTTTCAGAGTGGCCTCTTTCGTTTGGTAATAATATGTGTCTAGATTTCTTCCATGTCTTTTCATGACTTGATAGCTCATTTATTTTCAGCCTTAATATTCCACTATATGAAAGTACCACAGTTTATTTATCCATTCACCTACTTATGGATATCTTGGCTGCTTCCCTATTTTGATAATTATCAATAAGGCTGCCCTAAGCACCTGTGTGCAGGTTTTTGTGTGTGTGTATAAGTTTTTAACACTTTGGGACAAATATCAAGGAATATGATTGCTGGATCATAACATAAGTCTGTTTACTTTTGTGAGAAATTGCCAAACTGTGTTTCAAGTGACTGTGCCATTTTGCATTCCCACCAGCAATGAATGAGATTTCTTGTTCCATATCCATACCAGAATTTGGTGTTGTCTGTGTTCCAAATTTTAGCCATTCTAATAGGCACATAGTGGTATGTCATTGCTATTTTAATCGATTGCATTTGCAAAAATATTTGGAAAGATAAAAGATGCTTAACAAATAATTTACATTTTACATTTTCTAATACTGAGAAAATATTTTTTATTGTTTTTGATATCCCTTATATTGGTCCCTAATCTTATGCTTAAATTTATTCTCCGATTCTTTTCTTTTTATACTCTTCTTAATTAATTTTGTTTTGAATTGAGGCCTAGACCTTAAGTAAACCCACGTTTTCATCCTCTGTTCAATATTTTTTTTCATAATCACAAACTCAAATTTCATTCATTATCATTCTGCTATATGTTTGTGTAATCACTCATTAATTCCACACACATTTATTCAATGCCCAGGTAGTACCTGATACAATTGTTGTACTAGAAATATTAAAGCTTGTATGAATGCATCCTTTGCTTCAGGAATTTACAACCTGATGGATTCAACAGATATGTAAATGAAAAATCACAATACAATATGATAAGTAGTATGACTGTAAAATTTTTAAATAAAAATAACATTTATTGGTCCCCTACCATGTCACAAAATCTGTAGAGTATTAATAAATATATTTTAAGTTTCACAACAAAACTATAAAATAAGCTTAATTTATTTAAGAAAATTAAGTACCTTCCCAAGGAAACTCAAAACATACTAAATGGTCAGGAATTCAAATGCAGACAGTCCGGCCATGGTGCAGGTATCCTTCATCTAACTGCACACACACATTTTACCTTTTGGAACTGATTTTTGAAATTCAAATGGAAACTCAGTTGTGGCATGAGTATGAAAACTCTGAATTCAGAATCATAACCTTTGAAACCTAAAATGAAGTTTATTTATTTTTAAATATTTATTTATTTTGAGAGAGGGAGAGAGCAGAAAGCACAAGCATGGGGTGGGGGGGAGAGAGAGAGAGAGAGAGAGAGAGAGAGAGAGAGAGAGAGAGAGAGAATCCCAAGCAGGCTCCCAGCTGTCAGCATGAATCCTGACATGGGGCTCAATCTCATGAACCATGAGATCATGATCTGAGCTGAAACCAAGAGTCGAACACTTAACCGACTGAGCCACCAGATGCCCCTAAAATGAAATGTAAACAATATGCAGGAAGCGGTTGTATATATTGTATATATTGTAAAGGAATCTATTTCCCCTACTAGACTATGCATTCTATATATATTCTGAGTCTTTCTCATCACTAATTTCTTCTTATGGCTAGAAGTATATCCACCCCTAGAAACACCAATTATTCTTTACACTAAGAATGCACTAAATGTCTCTCAAAGGACCACAGAAACTGAAGGTGCATCAGAAATGACTCCACATCTATGTATAAGGCTATTCAGAATATACAATCTTTATGAAATGTTAAGATTTGTTGAAATATGGACATATTAGATAGAATTTGGGGAAATGATGGTGAGAAGAAAAAAAAGACAAAATCAAATCACATGAGGGAAATTAATTTTTCCCTCAAATAATTATAGCCTGAGTCTCTTAAAGTTCCATGTTTACTGGGAATTTCTCTCCATATATTTTCTCTCCATATGTAGACATCATATCAACATTTAAAAACATATACCAAATACAAATTTCCTCCTCCATTTTAATTTTCCTTCCTAGACTTAAATTGACCCCCTTTTCCATTGACTTGCTGAATATTTCCATTTGGGTGTGTTACAGGAGCATTAAATAAAATATATTCAAAATAGACCTCATCATCTTACTCCCTAAATGGTCTTTTACCTCTACTCTTCTCAGTTAAATAGGATAATCATCAACACAATCTATCATAATGCGTTCTCATAGTCCTTGCATCTTGACATTATATTAGCTATACAATATCATGGATTGTATATAATGTCACTGAACAGAAGATTTATTATCTAAGCTTATTCACATTCTTAATTCCATTGCCCACCTTAAAATTATATATTTCATGACTGTAAATATCACTGGAGTTTTGGAAATTCTATTTGGAGAACTGCATAATATGGGAACTACATTACTAAGAAAATCATTGGAGAAGGTAGAAGGAGAAAGAGAAGAGAAGGGAAAGGGGAGGAAGAAAGAAAGAGGCTATGGGAAGAAGCAGGGAGGGGTGGGGAATGAGTAGAAGGAGGAGGGAAAGAAAAACAGAAGAAACGAAAAAGAAAGGTTTTCTATAGTTGCAAAAGTTTAGGGGAAAAATTCTTAGGTTGTTCTCCAAGTTTTGTAATACCCAAGATTCCAATATACACAGTGCCAATAAGTTTTTACCTTAAATGTACCCAAGATTCCAATAATTCTTAGCACATAGAAATTTATCTTTGTCAAAACTAGCTTTTCCAAATATGTTGGAACAAAAAAAAAAATCTTTTTTTTTTCTTTTCTCATAAAGATTACTTAATGGAACATTTGTTTGGGATTGATGATAGTTCAATCCCTAAATTATTTGTGTGTTTATTATCCCATAATTTTTTAAGGCTAGTAAAATCCCTCTGAATGTCTAGTAACTAGCAGAGTGAATGGCAAATAAGGTGTACCCGCCTTCACATAGAAATGTCTTAACACTGATTCTAAGCTAAATTCAAAATTTGCTTCCTCCTGAAACCTTTTCCAGATCCATCAGACCTACTCAGGCCTCCAGTCTCATACACTTTCATTAGACTTTGTACTTTCTTTCCAGAGTCTCTTTCATAATTTTAATTGAACAATTAACTATAGTATTATTAGCATCATTTTTCCCTACAGATACCAATTCTGACAAAATGATCATTGTATCCCCAGCACTTAGTGCAGTTCACAGGATTTAGCAGATGGCCAATAATATATATATATATATATATATATATATATATATATATATATATATATATTACTGACTGAATAGAGACATTGAAGCTCTGAGAGTTGACATGACTGTCTTCAACAGAACTAAATTAACAAGTTTAAGCAAGAGTCCAGATCTAAAACATAGCTCACAATTCTTTAGTCTAGACTTACATTTTTCAATATAGTAACTGCAAGGCACTTCTGACTATCTGAACCTGAATTTAAATTAAATGAAATATAATTAAAATTTGGGGGTGGGGGCCTTATTCACACTAGCCACATTTCAAATGCTCATTGTCTTATGTGGCCAATGACTAGCATACTGGACCGTGCAGAAGAATTTTTCAATCTTTGAAGAAAATTCTACCAGATAGCATTGCTCATACTAGATTTTATCAGTGTGTGAAAAAAACCTAGTAAATTACTCCTCTCTTGAAACTGAAATATTAATCAATCACATTTACCATATTATTGTATCTAGCTAGGAATTCTTTACTTTCAAAAGAGTTATTATTTTTAAAAATCCACCAAAAGCTCAAAAATAACATTTGAGAAGTAAATTTAAATCCAGCAGTCTTACTATTTACTTAAAAATAGTATAAATATGGTAATGTGAAAAAAGACAATGAACCTCTGATTTATCTATGCTGATGACAGACAGAAATAAATTAGGTTCATTTTGATAGGAGAGATTTAATTAAGACAAATAATTTGACACTGCTTATGTCTATAAAGCACAATGTAAATTGAGGATCAGGCTAATTTGATGACCATGAATAAGCCAATAAAAGAAAGGATAAAAAAAAAAAACTATTACCTCCAATATCAATTTGGGATATAGCAGTTGACTCTATCTGGTTAATACAATTATTAATTTGTAGAGTTAAAGCCAAGGATGTTCGGACAGTTAAAATGTATATTATTCAGAAATAAAAACTGACTCCTTACTTTGGCAAAATACATAAATAATGGGAAAATATTATTCTTTACATTTAAGAAATACCTTAAAATTCATTGTTTCAAGAAAATGTTTACCAAATTCAAAACCACTAAATAACATTTAAAAAATTGTTGTAATGTGGAAATGTAATGTGGAAATGGGTCAAAATGGGTTTGGTGTATTTAGTGAATGATTCAGGATGGAAAAAAAAAAACAGCAATTTTATCAATTTACATATTACCAAATTGAGAAGTTCTTTGACATTTCAAAACTATCAACCTCAATGGAAGCAAAAGACATTTCTCTTTCAAAATACAAAGGCCTCATCCCAGTAGATCTCAAGGACACCCAAGTCCGGATCCTATTGAGAGTGTTCTTGGAAATTTACCTTGTAATGTCCTTTCAGAAAATAACCACACAGAAAATCTGAGGTAGTTATCAGCTGCACACATCAAATAAGCATGTGGAAAAATGGGCAGTCTCCAAAATAAAAAGGGTGGTGAACAGAATTTTAAAAATATCGTGAAAAAGTCTAACATTTTCTGAGTTTTCTGAAAGAATGTGATGTTCTTACATGTGATCTGAATCAAGCAATATCATCTGGGTGCTTCTAGGGAGCTTGAAGATTCTCTTTACTAATGAATATGTGCCAATTTTAATGTGATGAGGGAGCGTTATGAAGACAACTAATTTCTTGTATTCTTTTCCTGTATAAATTTGCATTAAAACTGTCACCATTGAGACAACAGAAAAAGAACAATTATCATCGCTGACCTCATCATCATAGTACTGATGAGAACCAACTCTGCTCAGAAGTTAAAACCCACAAGAGGGAGCAAAATGTGCCATGATGAGATCCATCACTTTGGCCTTTAGGTTATTTTGAGCTGAAGGCAATGAAAACCCAGCAGACTCAGGACAAACTTTTTACCTCTCCTTTAATTGCCTAAAAGGATTTAGATAGGGAACCTGTACCAGGAAGACAGTTATAAACAGAAATAACTTTATTTATAAGACTTATCTGTATGGCATGGTATACCTCTGTTTACCAAGCATTTCCTCTTCTCATCTTCACCTGAATAGTCTTCCTCTTCTTTGAAGTTCCAGACCTTTACTTTCTCCTTAGCTCAAGACTGTACATAAGCCCCAATTGCCTGATTGCCTTTGAGTTTTTATGTCTTTGTGGGATCCCCCCTCTATATGTACATCATTAGCTTTGTTCTCTCCTATTGTTCTGTCTTATGTCAATTTAATTATTACACCAGCTAGTAAATGTAGAATGGAAGAAGAGAAAAGTTTTTTGCCCCTAGATCTATGTCAGAGAGAAGAGGAATTTGTGTCTGATGTTCATCCTTATGGATATAAGACTGGGTTCTTAAAAATAGGCTAGTATAATGGAAAGTAGTAGAGGACACATGTAGAATGGTGTGCCATTGAAGTATGCATAGCATGGAACAGAAAGCAAATTAAAAAGTTTTGTGCATGGGATTCTTCCAGGCTGTACAAATAATAGAAAAAGCTCGATAAAGAAGTGGGAACTGAGTTGTTCCTTGAACTATAATAAAGGAGAAGTTTAAAATGCGAATTAACGTGCAGGAAGATGTATGTTTGATCTGGATTTACTGACTGTTAATGCAAAATGCTGGAACAGATATTCTCCACAATTAATTATGATAGCCACAGTCCATTTAAAATGGGAAATCATTATCCTTTTGAACCTCCTCTATCATCCAAGTCAATTCTAGTCTCTAAGTTTGTATTAGTTCCCCACTGCCACTGTAACAAATTACCACCAACAGGGTTTTTAAAACAACATCAATATATTACCTTACAGTTCTAGAGGTCAGAATTCCAAAATCAGTTTCACTGGACTAAAATCAATGTATCAGCAGAAACATGTTCCTTCTGGATTCTCTAGAGGCAAACAACTTTCAGCCTTTAGAAAGACTGCCCTTTTTCCTTGGCTTGTGTCCCTGTTTTACCCTAACCTCTGTTTCCATCCTCACATCACCTTTGACTCTGACACTCTGCCTCCCTCTTATAAGGACCTTTGTGATTATATCCGGTCATCCTGGATAACCCAGGATAATCTTTCTATTTCAATATCCTTAGATTAATCACATCTGCAAAGTGCCTTTTCCCATGTAAGGTAAAATATGCCTTATTTTATAACACAACTATATATGGTGGATCTACATTCACTCTGTGAATGATTTGATAATATCTGGTATCTGCTCCAAAGTATATTTGTAAATATTTGTGAATATATACACATATATTTAATTATTCTGCTTTTGTTTTTAAATTTGAAAAAAACAACTCCCTTGCTTGATAGCAACTCCTTTGCTGGAGGGCTAGTTTTAAAGCTAAGAAGCTGATTTATCTATCTGAAAGTATTTTCTAGAGGTGAATCACATAACCTTCCATTGATGACATTTTTTTTCTTGGTATGAACCAAATATATAATTGCTAGAATAAAAGGAATGTGGCAATAACCTGGAGGCCATGAGCTTGAAAATCTACAGAAATGCTTAAAATATGTTTTACATTATTCTACTGTTTTAATTGTGGATTTTGACTGCTTAATCTAAAACTAAGTCAATGGTCTTATTTTGTAAAATATTCCCTTCTAATCATTCCAACTGAACATTCATTGAATTAACATTTTTTTTTTACTGTCCTCCATTTTACTACAAGCACACACATAATAGTAAAATCATAATATAGGTATATATTGTACATTTCATTATTTTCATTCTAATGAAACCCAGAATAATGAGGAAAGGGGATTTTAAAGAAATATAAATACCCCAATGCCCCCATTTCATGATCTTGTCCAGTAAAAGGTTATTTTATTTTTACAACTGTTCAAGTATTGACATACGAGATGAAGCAAGACGCCACAAGAAATGCTACCTACACTGTGGATCGTGAAGGTTATGTGCATGTGGTAGGATTTAATCTCTTTGAGAGTAGAGATTCAGGAAACCTTAATTGCATATGGCGGCAGTAATTATGTGGTCACTGGCAGGTGTACAGTTCAGATATTGTACAGACATTGAAGGAATTCAGTATAAAACACTATGAACATTTCAGCATGGTGTCAGAGTCGATGGAATAGCTTGGAGCCCAGAAACTAGATGTGATTCATCGCCTCCAATAATCAAATTTTGTACTTCAGCTGCTGATATGAAACTACGGTTATTGACTTCAGATCTTCAAGACAAAAATGAATACAAGGTTTTAGAGGGCCATTCAGATTTCATTAATGGTTTGGTGTTTGAGCCCAAAGAGAGCCAAGAAATTACAAGTGTGAGTGATGATCATACCTCAGGATTTGGAAGTTGGAAGGAATGCAGACAGCTCATTTTGTTCTTCATTCCCCTGGAATGAATGGCATCCTGAGGAACTTTTAAGCTGATGGTTGCAGGGAAGGGAACAAGCCGGTTTTATGATCTTTCAGCTCAACAGGCTATCTTATCTCTTGAATTGAACAGATGCCATTAATGCCAGCCCACTGGTGCTTCAAAAACACCTTCAAAGTTGGAGCCGTTTCAGGAAATGACTGGTTAATTTGGGATATTACTCGAACCAGTTATCCTCAAGATAAGAGACCTGTCCATATGGATCAAGCCTGCTTATTCAGGTGGTCTACAGTTAATGAGAACTTGTTTGCAACCACTGGTTATCCTGGCAAAATGGCAAGCTAGTTTCAAATTCATCACTTAGGACACCCTCAGCCTGTCCTCATTGGTTCTGTAGTCATCAGATCTGGCTTTTCCTGGAATAGAATTCTCTCACTATGTGCCATTGGAGGATGGTACAAGTTGTTGTTTTTGGGTAACTGAAATGTAAAACAAATTTTCTGTGTACCTTAGTCCATAGACTTTGTATTTTTAATACATACTTTGGAGAACTCCCTATTTTTATGTCAAATATACTGTAAGCTCTAGAAATGTCCCAATTGTTGCTTTTGTTAAATAAAATGTTAATGGTTTGAAAAAAAAGAAAAAAAAGAAATATAAACAACAGAATATCCACATATTAATATCAAAATATGGATGTTTATCACCACTTCAATAAAAACCAATTGTCTTAAAAATTTGTTTCCTAAAATATTTTAATTCACTATTTGATACTTCTGGAATATAATCAGCAGATTAGTATAAATAATGATGTCTATCCCTTGACTTAAGATTCTAAGAAAATCAGTTTTTCTCTCATAGTGAAAGAAATCACAGCTACTCTGAAAAAGGATGATTTATTATAGCTGTGGTTAAACTCAGGATCCCATTGTAAAAAACAATATTGAAAACTCAAACATTTTATATAATTAGGAAAATTGTGGAAAAAATGTTCATATAATAGACTACAAAATCAGTATTT
The DNA here is from genome assembly GCF_007474595.2 of Lynx canadensis. Taxonomy (NCBI): domain Eukaryota; kingdom Metazoa; phylum Chordata; class Mammalia; order Carnivora; family Felidae; genus Lynx; species Lynx canadensis. The sequence continues at coordinate 222,118,154 of NC_044303.2, read as the reverse complement.
TTAACTTTTGATAATTTATTCAAAGTTAAGGCAGTTAGTTAATAGATGGCATTAAAATCCTGGCTTGTTGAAAAAAAAAATTATGGTCCAAATATACCTTCAAAAGTCAGTGACTGCCTTCCCCCCCCCCTTTTTTTTTTCTTTTTGCAATTTTCCTGTGTATGTCTTTTTAGAGAATCAGGACAATTTTCTTCTAGCTTTCTAACTATGATTTCAAACTCAAGTAATTATGTTGTGCTTTCCATGATTCCTTCTGGCTTTCTAACTATGATTTCAAACTCAAGTAATTATGTTGTGTTTTTCATGATTCCAAGTATAATTTTAGTTGTAAAATGTCTACTTATTAAATATTCTTGTAGCAAAATAATTACATAGTAAAGAAAAGCAACTCAAACACCAAAAAAGAAATGATGAATTATTGCTTCCAACAACTAAGTAGTACTCCTATCTCATTGTATACATTTTTGGAGAATGGAACTTCTACAAAAGTGAGGTCTGAATTTTCATCCATGTGTGAGGAGTCTGAGAATGACTGGAACAGGGGACACAGACATGGCTTTACTTATAGCTGTTAGCAATAAAAACTTTAAATGCTTGGTTCCTGGATGTAAAGAGAGGAAATGCAAGAGATTTTTTCTCCAAGGAAGTCTAAAAACACAAGAGTAGTTATTTTATAAAATAGGATCCTAAGTGACAAACTGAGTGGCTATATTTAAAATGCCACTTTCATAGTATGTTACTCATGATTACATTATTATATTTATTCATTAAATTATAAAAGACTTTTCAGTAGAGAAAATAACACTGGTGAATGAAAGAAAGGTACACAAAATAATCTATAATATACTACCTTCTGGTTCTGATTTTGTTTACCTTTCCTACCCATTTTTTCAACTTTGGCCCCCTCATTGCTTTCTTTTCCTTTTATGTATTTGCATTATTAAAAGGCAAAATGAATAGTATGAGGCACAGATATGACTGAGGTCTCAGTGACTTCTATTTACATCCAATTGTGACACAAGATAATTTCTGTGATATTCCTGCATTTCATTCTCTTAATATTGCTGTGATTATGTGTGGGTATAATCAGGCATCTCAGTTTAAGGCTACACTCCATTTGTAGCCATCTACTTGGAGAGGATAATGAGATTTATCCACAGTGAATCAGTGAATCAGTCTTAAGAATGGATAAGGAGTCTGGAGTCTAATCATAGGTCATCTTTGACTGGAAGGGGTTGAGAACTGAAGGGAAATCAGTGTCCTATTCAAGGTGTAAAGAACACCTCTGGTTCCAAACTTGAGTATGCATATTGTAAGTGAATTATCAGTGTAATCATTTTAAGTCAGTTGTGATGTAAACAATCCCAACACGAATTATTACATCAAATTATTTATCAACACTGTGTAGTTGAGATAGCATACTGAATGCTTTAGTGATAGCATAAGTAGTGCACAGGCCAACTTTCATTCAAATTCAGTTAAACATTATTTGTGGACCTCTTCACTGCTGAAACAATGCTCATGTGTTCAAAAGCAGATTTAGTGAAAAAGTCCTATGTTAGACAGCTTGCATGCATAGGAGCAATCTTACTCGAAACAGAAGTCTAGATAAAGATTATCGCTGAATTCGAAATGATTTTCTTATGATTTGTTTCCTACTCATTGACTTTCTATTCAGCCTAACACACCAACACAAAATTTCACTAGGCTATACATTTATGAATTATCTTGCGGGGAAGGTTCAAGGCAGCCTTAATAATTAATAAGTAACTGTTGAAGATGAGGCTTAGGCTGTCACATGTAAAATGAGCCCATAGTGACTTGTGAAATCCTAAAACTATCATGAAAATAAAAAGTAGCACCAATTATGTGTACAAGTTGATATTTAAGAGGTTTCATATGACAGTTTTCAAATAAATAGCATATTGTGAATGTAAGACAAGTAGGCTTAGGGATTTATTAATCAATTCAATTTCCATAACATGAACCAGAAAATGTAAAGGGATTTAATTCCATGCTGTATTTGATTTAAAATATATTTTCAAATTATCAAACTCCATGATACAAATACATTAGAATAACACAAATATATTTATCCCACTCAGGTTATATACATTAATCCATTGTTATTAGGGAAAAAATGTAACTTGTTTAACTAGTATGAGTTAAATAGATATGAGCCATCAACTGAGGGATTTGAAATTATATTCCAGATCTGGTTTTGGTTCTAAAGGCTCTTCATTTTCAGAGATAACAAATTTCCTTTTCCTGATACATACACATACACATATATGTACATTCATATACATGTATACTATATATGTATGCATGTGTGTTTTAAATGCAAACCAGAACTTAGGCATATACAAAAGAAAGAGGTAAGGTTTTAATGATTTCAAGAAAGTGTAGAATAATGATGGTATTGAATTGCTTTTCACTTTCAAACCAAATTAGAAGCCGTAGGAAATAAAATAATGATAATGGGGCTCTTTAATTAAAATAACCAATTAAAATCATACAACTACCAAGAGGAAAAAATATACAGTAAAAATGATACGAATCTGTAATATCTTAAATTGAGTTTACTTTGGAATGCCACTGAAACTCAAATATAATATGATTTTCCAGGCAGTGATTTTGCTGTGACTATGCACGCATGCATGTACAAACACACACACACACACACACAGTGAATGAATGAATGCTGAGGCTGAATAAACAGGATGACCAAACTACACACACAAAGGACATAATAAGAATACAACTCTCTTCTCTTCCCACCCCAACACCCACTTTACCCAAGTAAGCTATTCTGTGGAATTCATCCTTTCCTTCTCCCTGGATGAAATCTAGGGCATGGAACAAGGAATATTCTGATCACATTTAGTTAATTAAAACCTGTGCTTAATCTAGTCAACAGAAATTGCACTTTAGTTCAGTCAATTTTTATAACTGATATATCCTGTCATGTGTAAAAACAAATATATAAAAAAAAACTGCAGCCTTTTCCTTCCTACATCCAAATATCCCTCACCACCTCCAAAGACAGAAAAAGGATGAAACCTGGAGGAGAGATGAATGAAGGGCAGGAAAGCTGTACTTTCGCACCATCGTGGTGATCTAGCATCCATACCCTGTGGGCATGAATGCTCTATGAAGGTTGGCCTTTCTTTCAGGTGGCACTGTGTCAATTCCTTATCGCTCCCTCCCCAATCCTAAAATCACCTGGGTATCCTACCTGAAGTTTCTTCTACATAGACAGACGTGTTCTTTCACAGACAAATTGGTGGGCTACCTACATGTCATTTGTAAGCTGCGTAGCATCCCAGGGTTTACTTCTAGCTTCCTTCCCCTGACATCACCTAGCCTTCCTCGAATGACCCAGGGTGTCTCTCTCTAAGGTTCCCTGAAAAATACTCACCCATCCTCTGTTCTAAGAAATGCTGGACAAGCAGGAAGTCCCCACTCAAGCAACTTCTATTCATTCTGTCCATGCAAAAATTGCCAGTCCTAAACTCTCAGCCTGTGGAATGTCTGACATATCTCTTGTGCCCTTGAAGTTCAGGAGATACATGCCAGTTCTCCAAACAGATACATCAAAGCCACTCTCCCTGGGTTTGTGGGTCTAAAATGAACTGAAGCACTTCCAAAAAATCCTCTCTGGATCTCAAACTCTGTGACTACTTCAATATTGAATCTTCTATAACTTCCAAAGGGTAAAATGCCAAGTTTCAAAACCAGTATCTTATGAATACTTTTGATAGCACTGTCTGGGGTGGTATTTGAGAACATGTGGATAACTGATTTACATTATCTTCAACCAAAAATGAAACTGAAAAGCCTCCACTTTAACACCTGTTCAGCTCCTTTGTAGTTTATCTGTATGTAGCTTGGGCAGAATATTTATAAGCAAATATAAAAATTAAAAGATAGGAAGGTTTCCTTCTTATATAGAAAAGTTCTTACCTAGAAGGAACCCAGAAGGAATCAAACATTGCACATGGTGTATAGGTAAGCAACACCAGAAATAAACCTTTGGATTTGCTGAATACAGCCATGTTCATGCAATGGGTTGATTTATCTCTTCAAACTATATATTTTTCAAAATCACTTGTACTCAAATAATGACCATCTACAACATACCCATAACATGTATATATTTCAAATTTGAAAGTATTCTTCAAGTTTTAATCATGGAATATGAAGATTTAATAATGTAACTTCTTAGGTCTAACCAGATTAAAATATAAATAACCAATCAATTGAAATAACCAATTTCCATTTCTGAGAGCTATCACTAAAATAAATGTTCGTCTCCCTAATAAGTGTGTTCCCTATCAATAATGCTAACCACAAACATACATATGAGAAATTCCTTCCTTGCGTTAGCATGTAGTTTCCAACGTGTACTCTTTTATACTGCAAAGGAATGTTTATTCTCTTATATTACTGAACACAGTAATTATGAGATAGGAGGCTATGTTCTTCTTGCATAAGGCCCTAATTCCAGAGGTTTACCTAAGTTTTTAGGTGTTGTTTTCCTATCCATAGACTACTCTTCTTTTTTTTTTTAATTTTTGTTATTAATGTTTAATTTATTTTTGAGAGAGAGAGAGACAGAGTGTGAGCGGGTGAGGGGCAGAGACAGAGGGAGACAAGGAATCTAAAGCAGGCTCCAAGCCCCGAGCTGTCAGCACAGAGCCCAATGTGGGGCTCGAACCCACGAACTGCTAGGGCATGACCTGAATGAAGTCGGACGCTTAACCAACTGAGCCACCCAGGCGCCCCATAGACTACTCTTCTGTATTCAACTTGTTCCAAATACGCTTCGTTACACAATTCTGTACAGATAATTATTTAGACAAGTTACTCTAGTATGATTTGGTTACTTTTGTCAATTCGGTAATTGACGCCTTTTGTCAATTTTCCTCGTATTTTCTAAATTTTGAAGGCAAATTAAACAAAATTAAACAGGACAACAAGAACGTATTTGAGAAATAAACGTGCAGAAGATGGCGGGGTAGGAGGACGCTGGGCTCACCGCGCCTCCTGATCACTTAGATTCCACCCACACCTGCCTAAATAACCCAGAAAACCGCCAGAAGACACAGAACGGACTCTCCGGAGCCAAGCACAGAGGAGAGGCCCACGGAAGAGGGTAGGAAGGGCGGAGAGACGGTGCCCACTCCAGGGACTGGCGGGAGGGAGCCAGGGCGGAGGGGCGGCCCCCCGAACAAGCAGAGCCCCCGAGTCTGGCTGGCAAAAGCGGAGGGGCCGGACCGAGTGTGTTCCCACAGCAAGCGGGACTTGACATCTGGAAAGTTGTAAGCTAACAGCTCTGCTCGGAGAATGGGAGGGCTGGAGGATGACAGGAGGGAGAGTTGTTGAGCCCCAGATGACAGAGTTCAGCTTGGCGGGGAACAAAGGCGCTCACCAGCGCCATCTCCCTCGCCCATCCCCCAGCCAAAATCCCAAAGGGAACCAGTTCCTGCCAGGGAACTTGCTTGCACCGCACAAACACCCAACGCTGTGCTTCTGCGGATCCACCCCTGAGGCGGGTCTGACTCCCTCCCGGTGCCACAGCGCGCCTCCCAGAGCTGATCTCGGAAGGAAAAGAGAGCTGAGCCTGCCTCTCCCGCCCCTGTGCACCGATCCACCCCAGCTAATACGCCAGATCCCCAGCACCACAAGCCTGGCAGTGTGCAAGGAGCCCAGACGGGCCACGCCACCCCACAGTGAATCCCACCCCGAGGAGAGGGGAAGAGAAGGCACACGCCAGTCTGACTGTGGCCCCAGCGGTGGGCTGGGGGCAGACATCAGGGCTGACTGCGGCCCTGCCCACCAACGCAAGTTATCAAGACAGCACAGGGGAAGTGCCCCACAGTTCCGCACCACTCCAGGGACTATCCAAAATGAAGAAAGGGAAGAATTCCCCTCAGAAAAAGGTCCAGGAAATAACAACAGCTAACGAACTGATCAAAAATGATTTAAACAATATAACAGAAAGTGAATTTAGAATAATAGTCATAAAATTAATCGCTGGGCTTGAAAACAGTATAAAGGACAGCAGAGAATCTCTTGCTACAGAGACCAAGGGACTAAGGAACAGCCAGGAGGAGCTAAAAAATGCTATCACTGAGCTGCAAATTAAAATGGAGACAACTACGGCTCAGATTGAAGAGGCAGAGGAGAGAAGAGGTGAACTAGAAGATAAAATTATGGAAAAAGAAGAAGCTGAGAAAAAGAGAGATAAAAAAATCCAGGAGTATGAGGGGAAAATTAGAGAACTAAATGATGCACTAAAGAGAAATAATCTATGCATAATTGGTATTCCAGAGGAGGAAGAGAGAGGGAAAGGTGCTGAAGGTGTGCTTGAAGAAATCACAGCTGAGAACTTCCCGGATCTGGGGAAGGAAAAAGGCACTGAAATCCAAGAGGCACAGAGAACTCCCTTCAGACATAACTTGAATCGATCTTCTGCATGGCATATCATAGTGAAACTGGCAAAATACAAGGATAAAGAGAAAATTCTGAAAGCAGCAAGGGGTAAACGTGCTCTAACATATAAAGGGAGACCTATAAGACTCGTGACGGATCTCTCTACTGAAACTTGGCAGGCCAGAAAGGAATGGCAGGAGATCTTCAATGTGATGAACAGAAAAAATATGCAGCCGAGAATCCTTTATCCAGCAAGTCTGTCATTTAGAACAGAAGGAGAGATAAAGGTCTTTCCAAACAAACGAAAACTGAAGGAATTTGTCACCACTAAATCAGCCCTACAAGAGATCCTAAGGGGGATCCTGTGAGACAAAGTAACACAGACATCGCTACAAGCATGAAACCTACAGACATCACAATGACTCTAAACCCGTATCTTTCCAAAATAACACTGAATGTAAATGGATTAAATGTGCCAATCAAAAGACATAGGGTATCAGAATGGATAAAAAAACAAGACCCATCTATTTGCTGTCTACAAGAGACTCATTTTAGACCTGAGGACACCTTCAGATTGAGAGTGAGGGAATGGAGAACTATTTCTCATGCCACTAGAAGTCAAAAGAAAGCTGGAGTAGTCATACTTATATCAGATGAATTAGACTTTCAGTTAAAGGCTGTAGCAAGAGATGGAGAAGGGCATTATATAATAATCACAGGGCCTATCCATCAGGAAGAGCTAACAATTATAAATGTCTATGCGCCAAATACGGGAGCCCCCAAATATATAAAACAATTAATCACAAACATAAGCAACCTTATTGATAAGAATGTGGTAATTGCAGGGGACTTTAACACTCCACTTACAGAAATGGATAGATCATCTAGACACATGGTCAATAAAGAAACAAGGGCCCTGAATGATACATTGGATCAGATGGACTTGACAGATATATTTAGAACTCTGCATCCCAAAGCAACAGAATATACTTTCTTCTCGAGTGCACATGGAACATTCTCCAAGATAGATTACATACGGGTCACAAAACAGCCCTTCATAAGTAGATAAGAATTGAAATCATACCATGCATACTTTCAGACCAATGCTATGAAGCTTGAAATCAACCACAGGAAAAAGTCTGGAAAACCTCCAAAAGCATGGAGGTTTAAAGAACACCCTACTAACGAATGAGTGGGTCAACCAGGCAATTAGAGAAGAAATTAAAAAAATATATGGAAACAAACGAAAATGAAAATACAACAATCCAAACGCTTTGGGATGCAGGGAAGGCAGTCCTGAGAGGAAAATACATTGCAATCCAGGCCTATCCCAGGAAACAAGAAAAATTCCAAATACAAAATCTAACAGCACACCTAAAGGAAATAGAAGCAGAACAGCAAAGACAGCCTAAACCCAGCAGAAGAAGAGAAATAATAAAGATCAGAGCAGAAATAAACAATATAGAATCTAAAAAAACTGTAGAGCAGATCAACGAAACCAAGAGTTGTTTTTTTGAAAAAATAAACAAAATTGATAAACCTGCAGCCAGGCTTCTCAAAAAGAAAAGGGAGATGACCCAAGTAGATAAAATCATGAATGAAAATGGAATCATTACAACCAATCCCTCAGAGATACAAGCAATTATCAGGGAATACTATGAAAAATTATATGGCAACAAACTGGACAAGCTGGAAGAAATGGACAAATTCCTAAACACCCACACACTTCCAAAACTCAATCAGGAGAAAATAGAAAGCTTGAACAACCTATAACCAGTGAAGAAATTGAATCAGTCATCAAAAATCTCCCAACAAATAGGAGTCCAGGACCAGATGGCTTCCCAGGGGAGTTCTACCAGACGTTTAAAGCAGAGATAATACCTATCCTTCTCAGGCTATTCCAAAAAAATAGAAAGGGAAGGAAAACTTCCAGACTCATTCTATGAAGCCAGTATTACTTCGATTCCTAAATCCGACAGAGACACAGCAAAAAAAGAGAACTACAGGCCAATATCCTTGATGAATATGGATGCAAAAATTCTCAATAAGATACTAGCAAATCGAATTCAACAGCATATAAAAAGAATTATTCACCATGATCAAGTGGAATTCATTCCTGGGATGCAGGGCTGGTTCAACATTCGCAAATCAATCAATGTGATACATCGCATTAATAAAAGATAAGAACCATATGATCCTGTCAATCGATGCAGAAAAGGCCTTTGACAAAATTCAGCACCCTTTCTTAATAAAAACCCTCGAGAAAGTCGGGATAGAAGGAACATACTTAAAGATCATGAAAGCTATTTCTGAAAAGCCCACAGCTAACATCATCCTCAATGGGGAAAGACTGAGAACTTTTTCCCTGAGATCAGGAACACGACAGGGATGTCCACTCTCACTGCTGTTGTTTAACATAGTGTTGGAAGTTCTAGCATCAGCAATCAGACAACAAAAGGAAATCAAAGGCATCAAAATTGGCAAAGATGAAGTTAAGCTTTCACTTTTGCAGATGACATGAAAAACCCAATAGACTCCACCAGAAGTCTGCTAGAACTGATACATGAATTCAGCAAAGTTGCAGGATACAAAATCAATGTACAGAAATCAGTTGCATTCTTATACACTAATAATGAAGCAACAGAAAGACAAATAAAGAAACTGATCCCATTCACAATTGCACCAAGAAGCATAAAATACCTAGGATAAATCTAACCAAAGATGTAAAAGATCTGTATGCTGAAAACTATAGAAAGCTTATGAAGGTAATTGAAGAAGATTTAAAGAAATGGAAAGACATTCCGTGCTCATGGATTGGAAGAATAAATATTGTCAAAATGTCAATACTACCCAAAGCTATCTACACATTCAATGGAATCCCAATCAAAATTGCACCAGCATTCTTCTCGAAACTAGAACAAGCAATCCTAAAATTCATATGGAACCACAAAAGGCCCCAAATAGCCAAGTAATTTTGAAGAAGAAGACCAAAGCAGAAGGCATCACAATCCCAGACTTTAGCCTCTACTACAAAGCTGTCATCATCAAGACAGCATGGTATTGGCACAAAAACAGACACACAGACCAAGGGAATAGAATAGAAACCCCAAAACTAGACTCACAAACATATGGCCAACTAATCTTTGACAAAGCAGGAAAGAATATCCAATGGAAAAAAAGTCTCTTTAACAAATGGTGCTGGGAGAATTGGACAGCAACATGCAGACGGTTGAAACTAGACCACTTTCTCACACCATTCACAAAGATAAACTCAAAATGGATAAAGGACCTGAATGTGGGACAGGAAACCGTCAAAACCCTAGAGGAGAAAGCAGGAAAAGACCTCTCTGACCTCAGCTGTAGCAATTTCTTACTTGACATATCTCCAAAGGCAAGGGAATTAAAAGCAAAAAAGAACTACTGGGACCTTATGAAGGTAAAAAGCTTCTGCACAGCAAAGGAAACAACCAACAAAACTAAAAGGCAACCAACGGAATGGGAAAAGATATTTGCAAGTGACATATTGGACAAAGGGCTAGTATCCAAAATCTATAAAGAGCTCACCAAACTCCACACCGGAAAAACAAATAACCCAGTGAAGAAATGGGCAGAAGACATGAATAGACACTTCTCTAAAGAAGACATCCAGATGGCCAACAGGCACATGAAAAGATGCTCAACGTTGCTCCTCATCAGGGAAATACAAATCAAAACCACACTCAGGTATCACCTCACGCCAGTCAGAGTGGCCAAAATGAACAAATCAGGAGACTATAGATGCTGGCGAGGATGTGGAGAAACGGGAACCCTCTTGCACTGTTGGTGGGAATGAAAATTGGTGCAGCCACTCTGGAAAACAGTGTGGAGCTTCCTCAAAAAATTAAAAATAGACCTACCCTATGACCCAGCAATAGAACTGCTAGGAATTTACCCAAGGGATAGAGGAGTACTGATGCATAGGGGCACATGTACCCCAATGTTTATAGCAGCACTCTCAACAATAGCCAAATTATGGAAAGAGCCTAAATGTCCATCAACTGATGAATGGATAAAGAAATTGTGGTTTATATACACAATGGAGTACTACATGGCAACGAGAAAGAATGAAATATGGCCCTTTGTAGCAACATGGATGGGACTGGAGAGTGTGATGCTAAGTGAAATAAGCCATACAGAGAAAGACAGATACTATATGGTTTCACTCTTATGTGGATCCTGAGAAACTTAACAGAAACCCATGGGGGAAGGGAAGGAAAAAAAAAAAAAGAGGTTAGAGTGGAAGACAGCCAAAGCATAAGAGACTCTTAAAAACTTAGAACAAACTGAGGGTTGATGGGGGTTGGGAGGGAGGGGAGGGTGGCTGATGGGTATTGAGGAGGGGACCTTTTGGGATGAGCACTGGGTGTTGTATGGAAACCAATTTGACAATAACCTTCATATATTGAAAAAAAAAAGAGAAATAAACTTGCCACTGGTTATAATATACCTAAAATAAAGCCACTTCATTTAAAATAATGATACTAGAGGATATGGACTTAAACATTAGAACATGAAAAAAAGTTGTAAATGTAACAGATAATTAAATAAATAGGAAAAATTAAATCCTTATATTCATCCTGTGAGCTTCATTCATTAATATACCATATAGTTTTAACATTAGTCAATGCATAAGAATTATGTCAATGAGTCCAATTTTCCAGCTCTTTCCCTTACCTCCCCCCAAAATAAATAAAACAGGCAATTCTAAGCCACATAAAATAAGATTCAGCTTCTTAAAGGTCATTCAAAAACAATTAAGTTACGTAGAAGTGTAGATCAAAATGCCATTATCTGGTGAATTATTGTGATAGAGTCAAGTAATTTAAATAATACAGAACATAACAAGGGGACTTAACCCTCTGTATGCCTAAATCCCTGAATTCTTACACTAATTTTAAATTCTTTTTGACTGTATGGACCCAAATATGTTAGAATGAGGTGGCAATAAAATATATTTAAAATTTTTTAATGTTTATTTTTGAGAGCGAGAGACAGAGAGAGAGAGACAGAGAGAGAGTGAGAAACAAAATGCAAGCCAGGGAGGGGCAGAGAGAGAGAGGGAGACAGAATCCAAAGCAGGCTCCAGGCTCTGAGCTGTCAGTACAGAGCCTGACATGGGGCTCAAACCCACGCGATCCTGACCTGAGCCAAAGTCAGACGCTCAACTGACTGAGCCACCCAGGCACCCCAGCACTAAGATATATTTAAAATTATAAAAGCATGTTTTCCATTGAAGTTTCCGAAATTAGTATTTGAATCTTTTTTATAAAGGTAAAAGAAAATAGGCTGATCTAGAAGCAAAGAATATATATTCCTTATACGTTTTTCAAAATATTTATTTTGGTATCGATAATATGACATAGGAATTTGGGGTCTCTATTGCTGCTAGGCAGCAACAACCAAAACAGTGCATAAACGCCTCATGATGATCATGTTTTAAATAAACTGTACTAAGTACAATTGTGTTACTGTCATAGCAATAATTTTCTTTACCTCAAGATCTTCATATAACAAAAAAAAAGTAACAAAAAGCACAAAACAAAACAAAAATATTTTACAAAGATAAAGAACAAAAGTTTACAGTTGATTTTATAAATTGTTTTACTAATTTTTTAAAAGTTCAGATATTATGGGACAGACCTTTTACTATTACTGTCTTACACTAAAATCCAATATAATGCTTGATAAGAAACAAATAGCATTGAGAGAATGAACAAAAGTTTTCAGTAATCCTGGAGAATTATGCATCTCTTTCATATTCAAGTAAAGGGCACCTGAAATTCCTTGTTTTAAATGCAGTGTGAACATGTCTCTTCACATAAAGCACACCACAGCATTTCTTTCATTTCTCACCCCATTAACTCCCTTGACCAAGTGCATGCAGATCTTTGGGAGGTTCAAAGTGTTTGAAAGTTTCAGATATGCTGAACTGTAAGAGTGGGAGTGTCATATCAATTCCACTGGGATAACGAGTATTTTTCAAATATTCAAATATTTGAAAAATTTCAAATATTCAAATATTTGAAAAATTTCAAATATTCAAGTATTTTCCTTAGGTGTCTACAGACTCCTTACATAAACAACTTACCAAGTGTGTCTAACCAACTCTACTTTTGACTTTGAAATGCAAGATGTATAATCAGAAATAATTTGAAACTGAGGTGATTCATTGTATTCAAATGAGTCTATTTGGAAACTCTAACTTTTCACTCAACATTGTTACCCTCATTAGTGGAGGAAGATACTAGAATGGCTCAACAGAAAGAACACATTTGATATCAGTTATCTGATATTATCTGATATTATCAGTTATTTGATATCATGTACCTACCTACCTCTAATGAGCAAAAGGCAATATAAAGTATGAATTACTTCTGCAAAATTAAAAATATAGGCAATGGCAGACGGGAGAGGAATCAATGCTATGTGAGGACACTAACACATTCCTTTCAGTTCATTGATATGAACAGGGTGCAATTTTATTTTATTGACAACCATTCCTTCCTTTTTTTTTTTTTTTGATCTCAGTGATTTCATGTACCTATTTCTTAAATGTCTAAAAACTGCCCGATTGTAAAACGACAAAATCAAAATACTAACGCATCAAAATCAGCATGAACGAAACACCCGTTGCCACTTCCCTCTTTAACTATAGGAAATGGCTGGAGGTATTTCACAATTACCATTTCTATGACATCACTAAAAAATTATAATAACCTCTTTCAAAGCTCGCTGAAATTGGCTAATAATCACTGTACAAGTAGACTCCGTAATTTAGCTTTTCAAAGCCACGTGACCTTCCAAGTGAGTGGCACATAATATATAGCATGTTCTTCCCATACATCAGGTATTAGATTTACACTTGATATTTCCACATGAATAAGCGTGTAAAAGCTAAAATTGACCATGGACAAAAGACAAATGGGGAACTACTTTTCTTCTAAAGCCTGCTCATCCAAAGTCTTCTTTTGACAAGGAAGACCAGTTGCTTAGGTCAAAATTACAGATTGCATTTATTCATTTTTCCTTATCCTTCGTATCAATTCTTTTAGCATATTTTTCCAACTGTAACTTAAGATTATATTTTCCCCTCCCTCCTTTTAATTCCTCTTTCTAGCACTACTGTAATCTTGGACTTGAGCTATTGCAATGATTTCTTAACTAGGCATCCTGCCTCCATTCTTGCCCATATTTTCCAGCCAATCAAATACTTCTTTTTTTTTTTCTTTAATTTTTTTTTTTTTCAACGTTTACCCATTTTTGGGACAGAGACAGACAGAGCATGAACGGGGGAGGGGCAGAGAGAGAGGGAGACACAGAATCGGAAACAGGCTCCAGGCTCCGAGCCATCAGCCCAGAGCCTGACGCGGGGCTCGAACTCACGGACCGCGAGATCGTGACCTGGCTGAAGTCGGACGCTTAACCGACTGCGCCACCCAGGCGCCCCTCAAATACTTCTTTAAAACACCAACTGCATGATATAATTTCTCTGTCTCGAATCCACCAATGATTTCCATCTTATTTCAAATACAATTCAGTCCTCTCCTGACTGACACAGCTTGATTTATTATCTGTTTGGAAGGCCTACTTACCACTGTGGCCTTACGTATTACCATTTTGAAAGAAGGCACGGTTCTTGGTATTGCTACTGCAGAGTTCATTCATCCAGGAACATCTCGTATTTAAATTATTGCATTGCCCAAAATAAGGAAGATATTTAACATTTTGAATATGAGATATAATTATAGAAGTAAAATATAAAGCAAAGTTAAAAATAGAAAATGCCACTTTTTGGAAACCCTCTAATGCATATTCAATGTAAGCAAAATGAATTTTCCTGTCCTATCATTAAAACTTGCAGTCCATGGTGGTTGTGGGGAAGAGAAATCTCAATTAGTCTTTATTTTGGTCATTAGAGATTAAGAAGCCACATTAAATTTTTACCAGTTTGCATTTAAAGATGAAGCAGGATTTTTGTATTAAAAGAATAGTACTTTTTATATAGTATAGTAAAATATTACTGAAGTTCCCTTGATATATTCTGTGTTTATTTTAAATTTATCTTTGAGGAGCACCTGGGTGGCTCAGTCAGTTGAGTATCCGGCTTTGGCTCAGGTCATGATATACAGTTCGTGGGCTCAAGCCCCGCGGGGTGCTCTCTGCTTACAGCTTGCTCAGAGCCTGGAGCCTGCTTCGGATTCTGCATCTCCTTCTCTCTCTGCCCCTCCCCTGCTAGCACTCTGTTCTCTCTCTGTCTCTCAAAAATAAATAAATGTTAAAAAACACTTTAAAGAAATAAAAAATAAAAAATAAAATTATCTTTGAGGGGCGCCTAGGTGGCTCATTGCACTAAGCGCCTGACCCTTGGTTTCAGCTCAGGTCATGAGCTCACAGTTCGTGGGATTGAGCCCCATGACCGCTATCAGCACAGAGCCTGCTTGGGATTTTCTCTCCTCCCCCTCTTTCTGCCCCTCCCCAGCTGGTGCTCTCTCTTTCAGTCTCAAAATAAATAAGTAAACTTTTTTTTTTTTTTTAATTTTTTTTTTCAACGTTTATTTATTTTTGGGACAGAGAAAGACAGAGCATGAATGGGGGAGGGGCAGAGAGAGAGGGAGACACAGAATCGGAAACAGGCTCCAGGCTCTGAGCCATCAGCCCAGAGCCTGACGCGGGGCTCGAACTCACGGACCGCGAGATCGTGACCTGGCTGAAGTCGGACGCTTAACCGACTGCGCCACCCAGGCGCCCCAGTAAACTTTTAAAAATAATAAAATAAACTTATCTTTGAAATTGTGCCAATATAAATGAAACCCTTACAAAAAAAAAAAAAAAAAAGGAAAGAAACAGTCTGTTAAAATACTCAAAGGGGGAAAGACACTTGGCATATTCAAAGAGCTTTACAATAGTTAAATGAAGGAATAGAAGCATAGAAAAAAAAAAAAAGGAGTCTTTGAGAGGTGGACAAGGGTATAGATATAGAGACCTGTGTAGATTTTGTTTAAAATATAATGGAATATCTGATAAGGGGGTTAATACCCTAATTATATAATTTATGCAAATCAACACGAAAGAAACCCAAACAATTCAATTAAAAAATGGGCACAGGATCTGAATAGACATTTTTCCAAAGACAACATACAAACACAACAGACACATGAAAAGATGCTTAATCATCAGGGAAATGCAATCAAAACCACAATGAGCTATCACCTCACACCAATCAGAATGACTAGCCTCAAAAAGATAAGAAGTAACAAGTGTCTGTGAAGGTGTGGAAAAGAATGAACACTCATGCACTACTGCTGGGAACGTAAACCACTGAGAAAAATAGTATGAAGGTTTCTCAAAAAAAAATTTAAAAAACGCTATAAGATCCAGTAATTCCACTACTTGAGAATTACCCAAAGAAAACAAAAACACTTACTTGACAAGATATATGCACCCCTGTTTGTTTGTTTATTTATTTAATGTTTATTTTTGAGAGAGAGTCAGAGTGTGAGCAGGGGAGGGGTAGAGAGAGAGAGAGAGGGAGACACAGAATCCGAAGCAGGCTCCAGGCTCCGAGCTGTCAGCACAGAGCCCGATGTGGGGCTCAAACTCATGAACTGTGAGATCATGACCTGAGCCAAAGTCAGGCGCTTAACCAACTGAGCCACCCAGGCACCCCATGCAACCCCATGTTTACTGAACCATTATTTATATTAGACAAGATATGGAAGCAACCCAAGTGTCCATCCATAGATGAATGGATAAAATAAGTCTATAGATAATAGCAAAATCCAGTAAAATAATTAGAAACAAATGAGTTTTTAATATTCACCAATGTTTTATATAATTAATATGTAATTATAGATATAAATTGCAATTCAGCTTTTAAAGGTTTATTTATTTATTTTGAGGAAGAGTGAGAGAGAGAGAGCATGAACAAGAGAGAGGCAGAGAGAGGAGAAAGAGAGAATCCCAAGCAGGCTCTGTACTGGCAGCGCGGAGCCTGATGCGGGGCTTGAACTCACAAACCATGAGATCATGACCTGAGCGGAAATCATGAGTCAGAGGCTTAAACAACTAAGCCACTCAGGTGCCCCATAAGTATGTAATTGATTTTTAATCACAGCTGTGTTTAGCACTCACCTTGAAAAATTTCTGGGGGTTTAATCATCAGCTCTCCTAAGCCAGTGCTTAGGAGATTCCTGCACACCACTGCTAACATATCTAACACTTCAAGTGAGATTTTTTTCAAGTCCTGTGAATCTCTTCATGTATTTAACACACACTCTATTAGCCTTGTATCATCTACTCAGTTGTGCTGTTCAAGAGGGCAATTCATGTTGCACTTTGTGATATGTATTCTTAAATGGCACAGACCTGAACCTGTGAACAGTTACCTGATAAAATTATCTATTTGCTAGTACATCTATGACTTCTTCCTTCTAGGTCTACAAGTTTTTGAGTGGAAAGAACATTTCTGTATAAGACTTTGAAACCTATGAGGGTTAAGTCTCCTTTGAGTTATATTCATGATATAAAACAATTAGCTCATGGAAACTTCAAATCTGGCATAATTTATGCGAAATCCTGACATATTCCCTCCAACTTAAGATATATGTCACCCAAGAGTCCAGGATCTCTGTGTGGTTGACTTTCGTTGGAGCTTCAAGGTAAAAAAGACAAGGGTGCTAATCATAGCAAAGTAGATCAGGAGGATGCACAACAGTTTTGAGTGAGCTTGAGAGTTCAACCTGGTTGTACTGAACCAAACTATTTATGGGTTTTCTTTTCTTTTCTTTCCTTTTCTTTCCTTTTCTTTTCTATTTTATCTATCTCTTTATTTTAGTGCTTTGAAGTGATTCATTCTAAAGTAAAAGAAAACCATGGTCAATTTATCTTATGAGAATTCTAAGTTTTTCCCTTGACCTGAAATCCATCAGAGACCAGAGACATAGTCCTAGATCCTGAAACCTTGGGCATGAGTAGAATTCATACAAACAAAGCCAAGGCATTTTCCTTTGCCAAACAAGTGCCCCTATAATTGCCAGAGGATGCATTCAAAATGTTCCATGTCTGTATTAGTTTCCTAGGGCTGTCATGAAAAAAAAAAAAAAGCCACAATCTGTTGGCTGAAAACAGCACAAATTTATCGCCTCACAGAGATTAGAAATGTGAAACCAAAAACATTAAGACCATGCTCTCTTTTAAATCTTTAGAACAGAATCCTTCCCTGCCTCGTTTTAGCTTCTGGTGATTTTCTGGCAACTCTGGGAGTTAGCTGGCTTACAAATGTATTACTCCAATTTTTGCCTCTTCTGTCAGTTGGCTGTCTTTACCTAGTATATCTCTATTTTTTTTTTTTCTCCTCTTATAAAGACACCAGTCATGTTGGGATTGGGACCCATCCTAATGACTTTATCTTAACTTGATTATATCTGCAAAACCCTATTCCCAAAAAGGCCACATTCATAGCTACTGGAAAATATTCAATATATTCTTTTTGCAGATGTAATTCAACCTGTAAGAACATCTTAGTAGTTTTGTCTCTAGAGGAGGAATAAATACCACTTTGAAAGGATCACAGATTTTAGCTGACAGGCGGACTATTGAGGATTTAATTATTATACAATTGCTGTTACATAATTAGTAGGTCTATGTTTTCACACATGGTAACATCACAAAGTTGGTATTTTCTTATTCAAATTTAATATATAATGTATCTTTTTTAGATATTTTAATGTTGCATGTTAGTTTACAGCTGTATTTCAATAACAGTCATTTTATACACTCAAATTAAAATTACTTTATATTTAATATGATCCTCAAAAGTGTTTCCATTTAATTGCTCCTTTTAATTTATTTCCATTATAGTTAATCATACTTCCTGTTTTTCTCAAATTAAAAAATAATCTAAATGGCAGAAAACATGATTTTTTTTATCTATTAAAACCTGCTCCCTTTCATGCACCTTCAGTAAGTATATCCATTTAGTAGCACTATAAAGTGTTGGTGTGGCCGCAATGATATCATTGACTTTATTGCTATAATCATGGTATGAGACCAAACTGTACCCTCAGCAACGGATTGAGTACCCCAACTGTTGCAGGAGCCTCTCTCAGACTTTTCACTTTATAACATGCATTCCTTTGTAACTTAAATATTAATTATCTGCCATACATATTTTAGATTTTATTCTTAAAAAGGCATTTCATTATATCAGGTCATAAAACAAATTTTCTTATTTACCCAACCTTCACTTGTTTGGTTTGACGTATATAATAAAATGTGTATTATAAAATTTTAAAATGAATTATCAGTCATATAACAGCTTACTCTTATTTTTATGCCAAAATTAGGATTGCATTATGAAGTATCTTATACAATCTTATGCAAACAATGGAAAATTAATATGCCCCCAACATTAAAATGTTGTCTGTCTACACTTTATTTAATCCAGTAATAAATAAAAAGCTCAATAATACATCATCCAAACAACTCAATTTTTGGTGACCCAAGAGTAGCTGACAAATTTAAAGACTAAGGATCTCTCAGTTGAGTCAGTTCATACTTTTCAAATGAGTGAATGAGATACATGTGACTGTGATAATAATAGAAACATAGGAAATTACTTTGCTTTAAAACTGCAGCATGTGGAGAAGAAAATCAAATTCCTGTGGAGTACATTAGGAAAACAATATAAAATAATGAATTAAAAGAATGAAATAATTGATATATAAAATGAAGCAAAGACATAATTGTGAATTAAAAATAGATGACTTCCCAAATTAAAAAAGAAAGAAAGAAAGAAAAAGAGAAAGAAAGAAAGAAAATTAGATGAAGCAAGAACAGGCTAAAGTAGAAACTAAAGGCACTTGTAAATATCAAGTTTAAAGTACCAAAATTTTAGAAAAGATATCAGAAAACTTAGCAAATTTTGCTCTTTCTTTTGAAAGGCCAAATATGAATTAAAAAATTGTGCTATTTTATTTGAGTCTCCTTAATTCAATTTTTTAAATGTAGCTCAAAAATTATTCATAATTAAAGCAAGGTAAATTAAAACTAAGATGGAACTTTTTTTTTAATGTTTAGTTATTTTGAGAGAGAGGAGGGGAGAGTGAGAGGGAGAGGGACAGAATCCCAAGCAGGCTCCATGCCCAAATGTGGGGCTCGATCCCATGACGGTGAGATCATGACCTGAGCCGAAATCAAGACTCAGATGCTTAACTGACTGAGCCACTCAGGCACTCCAAAACTAAGATGGAACTTTAAGTTTCCACTTATGGGAGAAATATTTAAGAAGTTTCATAATATATAGTAACACTGAGGGCATAAGAAATGAGAAGGTTCATAACCTTTGGTGATAATGTAAATTGATTGATATAACTTTTTTAGAGCAGTCAGCAATATTTTAATATGCTTTATTTTGACCCAGTGATCCTAAGAAGTGAATACAGGAGACTCATTTTGCTATTATTAGAAAAAGCAAAGTGTATTCAAGTAAGGACAACCAGTTAAACAAACTATGGGTCATCCATGGGTTAGAAAACAAAAAACCAAAACAAAACAAAAAACCTGTCAGTCCATGAAAGAATGAGGTAGATCTCAAAGGTCAAATATATAGAGAGATATATCTGTGAACACAAAATGAACAATGTATATAGTGTAACTGCCTTTGTGAAAATAATTTTTTAGTTCAATATTAATGACACATGTAAACTTTTGGAAAGGTACAAAGTGGAGGATGATGGGAAATTTCATATTTCTCTTTATTTATTTTGCCTCCATTTATATGCTTATTATTATTTATTTATTTACTTATTTCAACTGTCACTATCATCTCCCGATGATCTTGATGGTCTTTATGTTTTTTCCATTATATTTGGTTTTTATCATTATATTTTTCTATTTCTATACCCTTATATAAACATATTGATAGTATAAGAGTGAAGAAAGGGTATTCAATAAATACTACTAAAATTTTTTAACAATTGAGAAAAATTAACTCAAAACCTAACCTCATTGTAAAAATGACTTCATGCTATACATCTGTTCATTGCAGACAGACCACAGTGTCATTGACAACAAACTAAAATGTGTCCTAAGGAATAGCTGTCAAACACTGAAAGAATGATGGCTTATGACTCTTAGAGGCCTAACAGCAATCACAAAAATAACCTCAAAAATCGATGCATTACGGAACAAAACCTTTGTTAAGGATATTATAGGGAAATCCCCCACCAAAAAAAAAACCTGACAGGGGCACCTGTGTGGCTCAGTCATTGAGGTGTCCTACTCTTGTTTTCAGCTCAGGTCGTGATCTCATGGTTAGTGAGATGGAGGTCCACACTGGGCTCTGTGCTGACACAGTGGGAGTCTACTTGGGATTCTCGCTCACTCCCTCTCTCTCTGCCTCTCCCCCATTTGCACACGTTCTCTCAGAATAAATAAACATTTTTAAAAACACTCTGACAAATAAAACAAAACGTTAAAAATATGTAGTTGAGGGGGCGCCTGGGGGGCTCAGTAGGTTAAGCGTTTGATTTTGGCTCAGGTCATGATTTCCTGGTTTGTGGGTTGGAGCCCTATGTCGGCTTCTGTGCTGACAGCTCAGACCCTGGAGCCTACTTAGGGTTCTGTCTCTCTCTCTCTCTCTCTCTCTCTCTCTCTCTCTCAAAAATAAACATTAAAAATTTTAGAATTATATATTATACACACACACACACACACACACACACACACACACACATACAGTTGAGTGAAAAGCAAAAATCACCATCCAGTAATCAGAAACAAAGAGGGAATCAAAGTGAGAGCCATGAGAGGGGGAGGGAGAGGAGTTAAAATCAGGACTAAGTGTGGGGAATAAGCTTAGTAATCCCCAGGGCTTACACCAATGGGTTAACAAAGCATAAAGAAGTACAAACACATAGGATGTTCACACCCGAGTTTGGGTAAACAAGATGAGGCAAATAAGGATAGAGAAGGGGGGCTGGGGCCCTCAGAATAGGGGGGTGCAACCTGAGGTTATTTCCCTTGCTTTATCCCCAGGATAGCTAAGATAAACAGACACAGTATCTCCTATCTCCATTAACAACCATCTGCCCATCTGCCCAGTGCCAGGATTTTGTTTTATATTGACCCAAACCCCAAACACCGTATCTCTTCAAAACCCCCTTTCCCTCATGCCCATGAGTTAATGGTCACCGATTCATTGTCTCTTTGTGCACACCCATCACCTTTGTAAGCCTTCTGATCCTAATAAATACGGGGCAAGGATCCTTATCCGGGGCACTTGTGTTTTCCCAGACATTAGCCATCTCTCTTGCATTTTAATCCTGTGTCTCACTCTCTTGATAGATAAGAGAGAACTTTAGACTTAGAGTCTACGACAACTAAGCAGATATCATAAGAGCCAGTGTTGAATGCTTGTGGAAAACTGGGATAAAAGGCAAAGCCCGGCCCGTTATTAAGAAGGTAGTTGAAAGTGGGCTTCCTACACAAGCCTTAGTTAAGAAGAGAGTGACTTTCAGTGTTTTAAATTGCAACTAAAAAATGTGGGAAGATAGTCACTGAAGAAAAAAATCATGTGCTTCCTGTTCTTGTGAAAACTTGAATCTCAGAAGACATTAACATAAAAAACTGAACTAGAACCAATATAATCCATAGATTCTAGCAAAATTAAAAACAAAATCTGCCCATAGGAATGTTCATAAACACAGGCCACTTGAAAAACTACTAGAGAAGACAAGGCACACTCTTCAGACAAACTCACAAAGTACAGGAAAATCAGTGAAAAAACTTACTACCAGGAGAGTGTCCACCAAAGCAGGAAAGAACCAACTCAATCCATATAAATACTGTTAATTTAGTTATTTGGGCAATTAGTAAGGGAGTTTGGAAATCATGGCCAGAATCTATAGTGGGAAATTTGTTTCAGGAGAGATGCCAAAAGACTAATATATCATTAAGTAAAGAAACAATATAAGAAAACAACTAGGATTCTAGCAAATGAACAAGTAGACCACAAACATACAATTAACATAAAGATGCAATACAGTTAGGAATAAATCAAGAAAAGTGTTTAAACTGAAAGTAGAGAAACATGAGACAGAATAATGAATAATATCTTTTTCAAAAGTCTAATTAGCAAAATATATTAACCACTGCTGGCAACACAAAACTGTAACAGATCACTCTAATAATTGCTCGTATGTGTGCGCACATGTGTGCAAATGGCACAATGCTTCCGAATAGGTTTTTGACAATATTCATACAGAGCTCTGAGTACTCATGATAAATTTCTTAATTCCTTTTTGAGAGACTACTCAATAAAAATGATACTAAATATAAAATATTCCATAAATTCAAATTTAGTAGTACTACATATACAATGTTTTAAATATGAGGTTAAGTCATATAAGCAAAAGTATATAGACCAGTAGATTACTGCCTGGATTCTAAATAATATGGTTTACAGAAAATGCATAATAATATCGAGTACCCGCAAAGTGCCTCATGTATAATTATTCAAAAACATTTGTTGAGTACATGGATGAAAAAGTGGCTAAATGAATTAAAGTAATATACATCAAATAGACATAGGAATTTTGGGAGGACACAAACATTTGGTCCATAGTAATGATTACGTAAGAAAATTTTATTACATTACAATTCAAATATTTTCCTGAAGTATTTAAATGTATTTTCATTGCCTTCTGGTGTCTCATCAGCTCTTATCCCTCCTCACCTCTTATAGCAGTTGCCATTACAGAAAATCCTTCTTAATTTAAACTTATTTCCCTTCACATTAGTGAAATTTATTCCATTTCTACTCTTGTGACAAAATGATTTCCTTTTATAGGACCCAATTCTTCTTGTAGCAGAACCTATAGTTCTGCCAGTGTTCACCTTTTCTTCATTTCTGTAGTCTCTCTTTCCCAAATTTCCCCCATTTCCTTGATATTCAAAAACTTTGGGTGAAGTGATTCCCATAGTCTGGATATCCTACTGACATGCAAACAGTGAGAAAAATCACTTACCATCCAAAAATTTAGTGGGCATCAAAAGAGTTGACCAGAAAATTTCCTTCTAGGTCTAAGTATCTGGAATCTCTTGCATCCATAAATCCATTACTGATTTCCAGCCAGAACTTCTATTACATATCTTGTCTATTACTTGTTGGAAAATTATATATTAGGAGTAGTCACTGAAAAGCCACAATTCTAAATCATCAAATATATGTTTGTCTTCCAATTATATTTCCAGCCCTGACCTAACCCTTGGATCAAATATCCAAATAATGAGTCTGTTTCTAATTTAGACGTTTCACAGATATTTCAAATAATCATGTCACAGAACTCCAGACTTCTTTCTCCTATAATTATTTCCAATACCAGTATCACATCACAGTAAATGCACTCAGTGTGTCATGTAAAGAGTCTAGAAGACATTCTTCATTCCCTATTTCCCTGAATTTCCTACATCCAATTTATCACCAGGATCCACTGGACCCATCTTCTATATATTCTATAAATGCATCCATTGCTGACCATGTACTTTTATTATCACCAGAACCCAGAACCACAATTACTTATACCTAAATTGTAATAGTCCATTAACTCTCTCTACATCCACACAGGTACACTGGAATTTATCATTTTCATGATGAAGACCAGATTAATTCATTCTCTTACTGAAACCCACCAGCCACTTCTGTCATCATCAGACTCCTTACACAAGATCTCACACGATCTGCCTTCTTGCACAATTTAAATCACAGCTATTATCTTATCTTGACTAAATTAACTTTAATAAACTGGTCATCTTATTTTTCCTCCAATCAGCCAAAGCTTTCTCTTACTCGAGGGACTGGAAGCATTTCCATCTACATACCTTGGCCAGAGGTTGACAACTCCCTCTCCAAGCTCTATGCTTTTTAAGACCCTAGATCACAAACAACTGAAACAGGGTTTCCTTTTTTTCCTGTTTGAATGCTATGAAGTTTTTGTGTTTTGTTTTGTTTTGTTTTGTTTTGAGGGGTTTTGTTTTGAGGGGTTTTGTTTTTTATTTTGTTTTTAGTTCCTGGAAATTTAGTAAGGCAATGAGCACATGGGGATTATGGGAAGATGGTCACTCGAGGCCTGAATTGAAACATGCATGGCAAAAGGATGTAAGCCCGAGATAGCAAAAAAGTGACAGAGTCTGTATGTGGGCTTGTGTAAGTGTGTGAGTGTGTTTGATAAGGTATGACTAAGCATTTAGTGGTGTGTGTGTGGGGGGGGGGGGGTGTACATGTGTAAGTATGTACAGGGATATGAGTGAATCTTTGTGAGTATGTCTGAGCGTGAATGAGAATATACGAGAATATGTAACACTGTACATTTGTTCAGGTGTGTTTCTGTGTGTTGGGGGAGGGCAGGAGGGAGGGCAGAGAGAAAATCATGGTCTCTGAACTGGTAAGCCAGAAGAAGAGAGGAGGCTAGCTGGTTTTATTTCGGCTTCCCCAAATCCCCAAAGTGGGTGTATAGAAACTCTTACTCCTTCACCTCTACTAATTTTGTGTCATGTTAGAGACACTTTTAATGGCTTGGAAATCCTGAGTGGGAAAAATAAGACATGCAGAAGCTCCTTGGGGAGCTTGACAGGATCCAGGTTCCAGACCCTTCAATCGTCAGTTGCAGCAGATCCGTGCTACCCCTCTGGCCTATACTGGTTTGAGGTGAAATAGAATGGGCTAGGGAGAAGACCTTGACAGCCCAGTTTGTGTTTACATGTTAAAACTGCAAATATTGAGAGAGACAGTAGGTAGATCTCCATTTATACTCCTGTATCAGCTGCCTGGCATGTGTAGGGAGGGCCTGCATTGTTGAAACCAATTCCCCTGAGACATGGCCTCCATGGCTCCTTCACATCTCTTCGCAGGTATTACTTCCGATCGGCCGCCATGATGAAACCTCCTAAGGGTTCTCATCCCACTTCATCTCTCTCACTGCTTTATGTTTGTTTTTAGTCAGCCCTACCTGACATCAGATTTTAACTTTTTGTTAAGGAATTAATTTTCTCTCTCCTGCACTAGAAATATGTGCTAAATGAGGGGAGGGACTCAGTCTCCCGTTTTTTAACACCATATTGTCACTGCTTAGAAATATATTGGTGCATAATAGTTGGTCATTAATATTGTTTGAATGAAGTGAAGCCATGGATGTAATGTCTAAATAATGTCTACTAATTAAATACTTAACTCTTATTTGTAACTAGTTTCTCCCTGTCCCTGCCTTCTAAAGGGCAGTGAAAGACAAGCAGGTTCATCTTTATAAATTAGTACTATGATCATGACTGTTCTCCCCCTTAACACCCTCCCTCATGAAAATAAAACTTACTTCACTTTTATTAAGATGTTTATAAGAGGGGTGGCTGGGTGGCTCAGTCAGTTAAATGTCTGACTCTTGGTTTTGGCTCAGGTCATGATCTCATTGTTCATGGCGTGGAGTCCTGCATTGGACTCTATACTGACTGCAGAGCCTGTTTAGGATTCTCTCTCTCCACCTCTCTCTCTGCACCTCCCATGTCTGTCTGTCTGTCTGTCTCTCTCTCTCAAAATAAGTAAATAAACATAAAAAAACAAAGATTTTTGGCGCGCCTGGGTGGCTCAGTTGTTTAAGCGACCGACTTCGGCTCAGGTCATGATCTCGCAGTTTGTGGGTTCGAGCCCCACGTCGGGCCCTGTGCTGACAGCTCAGAGCCTGGAGCCTGCTTCAGATTCTATGTCTCCCCCTCGCTCTATCCCTCCCCTGCTCACACTCTGTGTGTCTCTGTCTCTCAATAATAAATACACGTTAAAAAATTTTTTTAAAACACAAATTTTTTTAAATGTTTATATTTTATATGTTTGTATTCCAGTTTTTAATACTGTATTTTTGTTATAGATAGCAAAGATGCCTTTAGCACTGTGTATATAGTTTTGAAACTATAAAATCTTTTTATCACTATTCCTCCTTTAATGTAAAATTTATAATTAAACATGTTATGCAATATATATCTTAAGTAAATAAATACAGATCTAGATATATGGACACACATATATGATAGAATTTTAGGTATAGATACAGATACACATGCTTTTATATCCTCTGCAAAGCAGTTATATGTTTACAATATTTAACATATTGGAAATAATTAGAATTTTATCATGTAATACACCAGTTTCTTCTTTCACACATCTGAAGCTTTGTAACTGTTTACATTACTGATATAACCTTTTAGTAAATTATAATTTCCCCATCTTGCCTGAGGATTACAGTTACCTGGAGTACTAATAAATGTTCTCATTCTTGGACCCTAACTCAAACCAGTGGAATCAAAATTTTGGAGGGTGAGTGGCTGGGACAATTGTCATCATCAAACAAGCAGGTAAACCCACTACTCCTAAAAGACAGGTGATTCTACAGAGCTCCTCAAATTATACCCATCACGGAGTGGAAAGCAAACAAATCTTTTTCAACTGAAAATTACATGGGTCCTATGTCAATACACCAGGGAGGCCATAACCAAATACTACAAACTGGGAGGCTTAAACAACAGAATTTATTGTCTCACAATTCTGGAGACTAGAAATCCCAAATCAAGGTGTCAGCAAGGCTGTGAAGGAAGAGCCTTCCTGGACTCTCTCCTTGATAGAGAGTTGCCTCCTCCCTAATCTACTTTGAATCCTCTCCCTCTATGCATGTCTCTATCCAGATTTCCTCTTGTTATAAGTATACAAGCCCTACAGGATTGGGGCCCACCCAATGACCTCATTTTAAATCGATTACCCTGATCTCCAAATAAAGTCACATTCTGAGATACTGGAGTTTAGGACCTCAACAAACAAATTTGAAGGGACACAATTCAACTCATAACAGTTTAATGACAAATATTTATTTTTTAGTATTATTCATCTATATTTAATTTTACTAATTATTAATTGATATATATATATGTATTCACCACTCATTTATTTCTAAACTTTCTCCCCTTTATCACTACAAGAGAAGTGGAGAGGCTGACTCTGTGATCCAGGTGAAGGTATCTAGGCACTTTCATGTATAAGAAATACAAAAAGTTCTCATAATCTCAGAGAAATTTCAAATTTCTTTCTGCAAAACTTCAGAAGTGGGGTAATTCCTCAAAGCTGTGTGGCGATTCTTCTTTCCCATTTGAAATAAACAAGTGAGTCTGCATGTATGGATGTATGTATTTACTTATTGGAGGATATAGGAACCCTTAAGAGAATGAAAACTGCTGGTTTAGCCTTGACAGAGGTGAAAAGATCAAAGATGAGATAGAGGCTTAGGGCAAGGGAGCTTTTGTGATGATGAATAGTTAATGAGCCCTGGAGAGCACAATCTGCTGCTTATAAGCATCCAGTCCTGACATAGTAAGACACACAAATCTCACATTGTAAAGGGATTCTTATTTTATAAGCAGACACCTTGAAGATCTGGGTATTAAAATTCTGAAGTTTTTTATCTTACATTATTGGCTTAAAAGAACCATGCACCGTGAAGATCATAGGGAACTATTGGTTTCCTAATTTGGTTGCACTTCTCTTATGGATACTTCGAAATTTTAACTCGTTCACCATTAATTTTTTTCATTTTATGAAAATTGATATAGTTTTTCTTTTCCATTTTTAAGATAATGGCTCTCAGATTATTTGGTAGACATAAGATATAGTATCTCTACATTTAAACTGTTAAGTACAAGGCGTTCCTGAGCGCTCAGCTTCCTTGTTCCTTTGTCCCTCCATCACACTTTACTGACAAATCCCTAATTCTTACTTTATCCAACATCTCTGCTACTCTGCATCTGCATGTAGAAAACTAAATTGGGTTGGAGAAAAGACACAATCACAGTAACTGTTCTTACTTTCAGTTCATAAGCATCTCCCTGAAGTAGGCCATTAGTGCTATCTGGAATCCAACTAGGTTTCTCAAATCAATTCCTTCTTTTTCTCACAGAGGGGATAAATCTACACCTTTTCTTTTAGAATAGGAAGCATTCTGAAAAAAAGTTACATACATTCTCCCAACACCCCATCTATACACTACCTGTTTATATGTAGGTATGTGTATTTTTCCACTTTGCTTTCTAGAAAAATGAAAGAAACTGTCACACTCTTCCCTAAGTTCAAAACCTACCTGTTCCGCATGCATGAGATCCTACAACCTCTCTCTTAAGCTTTCTACTCTTACAACAGTCTGCCATATTTCTATCACCCTTATATTATTTAATTCCTGCAGAATCACTACCAGAGATAATAAAGGCATTCTATAATACTGTATTCTATCTGAAAACAAGCCAAATACTTCCTTTATCCCACATTCCAGTCTACATACAAGGCTATGTCTGCTCCAATATTAGATCAAACTCCTATATTCTGTCTCCAATTCATATTTTGTCATTTTCCCTGAAACAAATTCCAAATATTTTATCTCCATTCTTTCAGGTCAGGGTCTGTTTAAGGACACCAATGACTTCACATCCCAGTAGGTCTTAGTCATTACCTTGTTCTAATGGCACCATATACCACAAATCAATCACACCTATTTTCTGAAGTGTTTTCTTTATTTAATTTCCAGAACATCACTCTCCTGAGCCTCACTCTGAGTTTTCTCCAATTTTGGAGATTCTTTTATCTTAGGTTGTTTTGCTGGATCTGTTAAAAGGAAAAAATATTCTGACACTTATTAATGATCAGAAAGATTTTATTCAGAACTACCGCAATAGAGCTAAATGTACCAGGAGAGAGAGACTGTGCTCAAGTCTCTGAATACAGCAAAGGCAGCTGGAGCTTTGTAGCCAAAGAGCGGAGTGAGGATGTCAGTGGAAACAAAATTACTAAAGGAAACTTCAAGGTTAAAGAAATTCTGGCAAATCTTACTTAAGATTCTTGCTGAAGGCAGGTCAAGGACTTATCTACATCAGAGGTTAGGGATGAAGACCTTCATCAGATATCAAAGGTGATCAGGTATCACGGATAGAAGCATTCCCCCTAAATTGACTTAGCAGGATTGTTGCCAAGATGGGGCTGGTAAAGCCAAGCACACAACGGGCGCCTGAATGAAGTTTGGTCAAGGACAGAGTCTTTGTCAAATCCTACCTTTTGTAAAATTAATTGTAAAATGCCCAGGACTTAGTCTTTGGGCACTTTATCTTCTTTATATTTATTCCTAGGTGATCTCATCCTATACTGGGGCCTTCAACACAATCTATATTCTTCCAATTTTCATCCTTTAGTTTCTAACCTAAATATTTTCCCTAAGTTCAGACATGCATATCCAACTGGCTACTAGACATGTCTGGTTGGATTACCTGTATGAATTTACATCTCAACATTTCCCAAGTCTAACTTTTGATTTCCTCCCCTAAACCAGCATCTCTGCCCACAGTGTTTCCCATATCACTGAATCACATTAAATGATGGAGTTTTCTTTGATACTTTATTTCATTTGTAAATCCATTCTATCATGCCCTGTGGCTTAATCTTCAAAATAGATTCAAAGATTTACCATATCCAGGGGCTCCTGGGTGGCTCAGTCGGGTAAGTGTCTGACTTGGGCTCAGGCCATGATCTGATTGGTGAGTTTGAGCCCCACATCAGGCACTGTGCTGACAGCTCAGAGCCTGGAGCCTGATTTACATTCGGTGTCTCCCTTTCTCTCTGCCCCTCCCCTGTTTATGCTCTGTCTCTGTTTCTGTCTCTCTCAAAAATAAACACTGAAAAAATTAAAAATAAATTTACCATACCCAGCAACATGATCCAGGCACATAATACCTTTAACTTCTATTATGGATTATTATGCTAGCCTCCTACCAATTCTTGTTTTCACACATCTTCTTATATTGTATTCGTCTTTCAGAAACCAAAGTAATGCTTTTCAAATGTGAGTCATATTTGCTCAATGCCCTCCGATCATCTTCTATTTTACAAGGATCTTTGTAATACAATTCAAGTTCATTATCATGACCTTTAAGGCTAATCTGTCCTTGGAATTCTTCTCTATCCTCAAAAACTTTTGCATCTTTCCAGCCTTCCAGACACAATGACTGATGGGTTTTGAACACTGCACACATATTCCTACATCTGTGCCTTTGAACTAGATATTCCCTCTTCCAAATGCTGTCCCTTAATTTTGGATATGACTCATTTCCTCACTTAAATTACGTCTTTTCTCACATATCAATTTATTCAAGAAGGCTTCCCAAATTCTATATAAATAGATCCACATCCTGATCCATCACTCTTTATGTACAAAGCTGACTTATATTCTTCATAGCACTTAGCATCTATTAACATATTGTTTGTCTACAGCTCCTTACTAAAATATAAGTTAAATTTTAAAAGCATTTTGACTTTTTTTTCACTGCTGTATTTTAATACTTTAAACCTTCCATCGTATTTAATACATATTTATTGAATGAATAAAAGTGCACAGAGTATTCATCTAAGTTTAATACTCTTCATTTTGAAAAGTATATAGGAAGCACTGGATAAAAGCTTTTATGAATGAATATATAAAAGTAATGTTATTAAAATTGAGGGGAGAAGATAGGATATAAAACTAGTTCTGCCTTTTATTAATTGTAAAATTTTTGAACAAAAAACTTGAATCTGTTAAAAGTGTCCTTAACTTTTTTTTTAATTTTTTAATGTTTATTTATTTTTTAAGAGATGGAGAGACAGAGTGTGAGTGGGGAAGGGGCAGAGAGAGACTGGGAGACACAGAATCTGAAGCAGGCTCCGGCTCTGAGCTGTCAGCACAGAACCCAATGCGGAGCTTGAACTCACCAGCCGTGATATCCTAACCTGAGCTTAAGTTGGACACTTAACCGACTGAGCCCCTCAGGTGCCCCATTTTTTTTTTTTTTTGAGAGAGAGCACACACACGAGTGCTACTGCATGTGTGTCTGGGGAGGGGCAGAGAAAGGGACAGAGAGCATTCCAAGCAGGTTCTACAATGCCAGTGCAGAGCCGACACGGGTCTCCATCTCATGAACCTTGAGATCATGACCTGAGTCAAAATGAAGAGTTAGATGCTTAACTTACTGAGACACCCAGGTGCCCCCAAAGTGCCCTTCACTTTAAAAAGGAATTAATATCCTTACTAATATGATGGTGTACATTACAGACTTTCCTAAATTAGTACCCACTCATGGATTTTATTTTTGTCAACTTCTAAGTTCATGAAAATTAAGGCTGAAATAGCATAAATCAGTGTATATGTAGGATAAATTAGAACTCAGGGTCTTTTTCATCAGTGTCTCTGTCTATAGTCTTCTCAGTCATGTTGTACCATCTTAAGGAATCACAGATTGGCATTCAAGAAATGAAAAAAGTCCACAGATTTTAAGAAAAAAAAAAGTAATACCTTGAGACATAATGAATTTGCATAATTGGCTCAAAGTGACACGGCTAGTAAATGATGAAGCAACAGAATTATAACTCAGAGCTCATCTTCTTACCTAATACACAATATTGGACTATACTTGGGCTGTGAATTAAAGACTTAATAATAAGAAGTTAACAAGGTATAGGAATGATGAGGAAGAGGATTGTTTATTTTATTTCATGTGTGTTTCCTGAAGAACTGGAAAGAAGTCATGACATGAATGGTCTGGAAAGAGCATGGAGTGGATGCAGTTTGGTGAGAAATGAAAGAATCTTTAGTTCAGCAAGGCCCCAAAGGGGAGAACTCTATGTTCAAAGAGTTTTCACAGATTACCTGGACAGAAACACTGCCATAGGTAGAGGAGGTTATGTCAGGACAACCTACCAAGAAACACTGCAAAAATTAGACTGCTGTGGATAATTCTCATCAGGGTGGCATGATAAAGAGATAAATCCAACTGAGTTTTGAAGAAAATGTACAACTTAGTGGTCAAATATAATCAGTGATAGAAAAGGAAACATGAGAAATGTTACAGATGATTGCAAACATTATAACAAACTGAAGGAAGTGTTGGAAAGGGTCTTAATTTGGTAGAGTTACAGTGATAAATAATGATTACTTCCATCGTGGCCATGTGCATAAGTGTATAAACAAACAGGAATAGACAGAAACATATAATAAAATACTAAGATGATGTGTAAAATATCAGGCTTTTAATGGTTATACATATACATAGATCAGTATGAAGATATATATCATTACAGAGAAAGCATTTTCAATTTTTGTGTTTTGTGTGTTCACTAACACAGAAAGATACCTCCAAAGCAGGCTCAACTCTGATATATGTAGGGCTCAGGCAAGAGTACAAATGTAGAGCCACATAGCATGTGTCTGAACAGTGAAAGAGAATGAATCATTTAATAGGCTCCATTCTCCGATCCTGACAAATAAACTTTTACAACAACCTGGAGGTCCAGGTTGGATGGATGGAGCCCCATGTCCACCCTCAAGCGGGCCCTGGAAGCAATCTTTGATTGCTTGGTCAGAGAGTGTTTGGACGTCTACTGGGCACTTCATCTTGAACAGTTTGACTCACCCCCTGTTGGTGAGAGGTGCAGCCAGAGAGCATCCTGAAATTGGCAGGAAGCCCTATTACCTGAATCTAAAAGTCAAACTGTCCAGATGGAGGCCCCTGAAATTTTCATAGCATTTTCACTTGGGCAGTATGATCTAGCATGACTTTTACCTTTCACACTTTACTATTTTGTGTTATTTAAATTCTCTTTAGGAGAATATTTTAAGTTTATATAAAAATGGAACAGTATGCATTTTAACTTTACCATCTGATATAGGAAAAATAACTCACCCATTAATAGAAAATTATTTAGCATAACGTTTGCAGACGTGTAACTTACATCTTTAAGTGAAAAGTATAAGGGACTAGTATAAAAGCACTTAACAAGATGAACATAAATTAAAATATTGACTACATTAACTAAAATATATTTTCAGTAGAGAGGATGCATAAAGATACTGCATTTAACAACAAAAAAAATACTTTCTTCGATGCGAGATTCACTATGATCCAAGCACAAATGCAGATGATGTTAAGTACATCTTGTTACATAAAGGAAACCATAACTATTGTAAAATGGGAAGTCACTAGAGATCTTTTCCTTAAACCTTTTCATTCAGCCTTCTGCAAATCTCTTTATTCTAAAACTAACGAACTGTATATTAACCTTTAAAGACATATGGTGTAGATAGGAAAAAAAATCCAGAAACTGAAATATTAGTCAAGAAACAAGATATCCTAAATATAAATTTCAGATCTTGTTTGTTTGTTTGTTTATTTATACTGAGGTAATATTGGCATAGAATACTATATTAGTATATATGTTCAGATATACAACATAGTAATTTTATATTTGTGTATACTGCAAAATAATCACTACAGGAAGTTTACTTATCATTTGTCACCATACAGTTACATTTTTTCTTGCAATGAGAACTTTAAGATTCACTCTCTTGGCAACTTTTAAACATGCAGTGCAATATTACTGACTATAGTCACAATGCTGCACATTACTTATTTTATATCTGGAAGTTCATACCTCTTGGCCCATTTACCTGTTTGCTCACCTTTTGACACTCCTCCCCTCTGGCAATCACCAACTGCTTTCTGTATCTATGAGTTTAGTTTTGTATATTTTGTTTTGTTAATCAGATTCCACATTTAAGCGAAATAATATTGTATTTGCTTATCTATCCATCTATCATCTATCTATGATATATATTACATCTTTATCCATTCATGCATCAATGGACATGTAGGTTGTTTCCATATCTTGGCTATTATAAATAACGCTGCAGTAACCATACAGGTGCATATACATTTTTAAAGTAGCATTTTCATTTTCTCCAGATAAATACCCAGATGTGGAATAGATGGATCATATGGTAGTTCTATTTTTGGTTGCATTCTATAAATGGTTTCATCAATTTACATTTTTAGTTGCACCAAATAACATTATCCCAACAGTGCAAGAGGGTTCCCTTTTCTTTATATCCTCTCCAACACCTATCATTTTTTGTCTTTTTGGTAATAGCCATTCTAACAGGTGTTACATGATATCTCATTGTGTTTTTGATTTGCATTTCTCTGATAATTACTGATGTTCAAAATCTTTTCATGTGCCTAATGGCCATTTCTGTATGTCTTTGGAAAAATATCTATTTAGATCCTGTGCCATTTTTTTTAATTGGATTGCTTGTTGTTGTTTTTTTTGTTCGTTTGTTTGTTTTTTGTTTTGCTACTGAGTTGAGTTCTTTATATATTTTGGAATATTAATCAGATATTAATCAGATATACGATATGCAAATATATTTTCCCATTCAGTAGAGTGTCTTTTCATTTTGTTGATGCTTTCCTTTGCAATGCATAAGCTTTTTAGTTTGATGTAGTCCCACTTGTTTATTTTTGCTTTTGTTCCCTTTGGAGTGGGATCCCAAAATTAAATGCCAAGACCAATGTCAAGGAGCTACCACCTTTGGGGGCACCTGGGTGGCTCATCTGTTTGAGCGTCCAACTCTTGATTTCCACTCAGGTCATGATCTCACAGTTCATGAGATGGATCCCCTTGTCGAGCTCCATGCTGAGCCCTGTATTGAGTCAAGCCTCTGTGTGGAGCCCCATGTCAGGCTTCCTGCTAACAGCAAGGAGCCTGCTTGGAATTTTTTCTCTGCCCTTCCCCAGCTCACACATGTGTGCATGCTCTCTCTCAAAATAAATAAATAAATAAATAAATATTTTAAAAAGGAGCTACCACCTTTGTTTTTTGTTTTTGTTTTCTTTTGTTTTTTTTCTAGGAGTTTAAGTTTCAGGTCTTGTATGCATTCTTTAATCCATTTTTAGTTACTTTTTGTGCTTGGTATAAGGAAGCAGCCTACTTTCTTACATTTGAATGTGACTGCCCAATTTTCCCAACACCATTTATTGGAGACACAGTCCATCCCCCATTTTATATTCTTGCCTACTCTGTCATATATTGACCATATATACATGGGTTTATTTCTAGGCTCTCTATTCCATTCCATTGATCTATGTGTTTTCTTTGTGTTTGTCATTACCATACTTTTTTGTTTTACTATAGCTTTATAGTATAATTTTAAATCAGAGAGTGTGATGCCTCCAGATTTGTTCTTTCTCAAAATTCTTTGAATATTTGGGGTCTTTAGGGTTTCTACACAAGTTGTAGGATTGCCTGTTCTATTTCAGTCAAAAATGCCATTGGAATTTTGATACAATTGCACTGAATCTGTAGATTGCTTCATGTAGCATGGGCATTTTAACAATATGAATTCTTCTAACTAATAAGCATGAGATATATTTCCATTTTTTTTGTGTCTTCTTCATTTGTTTTATCAATATCTTATAGTGTTTAGTATAAAGTTTTTTTTTCACCTCTTTGGTTAAAATTATTCCAAAATATTTTATCCTTTTTGATGCAATTGGAAAAGGCATTATTTTTTTTAATCTTTCTGATAGTTTTTGGTTAGTGGTTAGATATAGAACTGATTTTTATATATAGATTTTGTATACTGCAACCTTAGTGAATTTGTTTATTAGTTCCAACATTTTTTTGTTGGAGTCTTTAGGGTCTTATGTATATAAAATTACATTATCCACAAACAGTAACAGTTTTATTTCTTTCTTTCCAATTTGGATAACTTTTATTTTGTTTTCTTGCCTAACTGTTCTGGGTAGGACTTAAATGCTATGTTGAATAAAAGTTGCAAGTGTGGACATTCTTGTCTTGTTCCCGATCTTAAAGAAAATGCTTTCAGATTTCCCATGGTAAGTACGATGCTAACTGTGGGCTTTTCATACATGGCTTTTATTATGTCGAGGTATGTTCTCCTTATACCTACTTTCTTGAGCATTTTAATCATAAATGTATGTTTAATTGTGCCAAATGTTTTTCCTGCACCTATTAAGATAATCATATGACTATTATACTTTATTTTGTTAATGTGGTGCATCATGGTGATTGGTTTCTGGATGTCAAACCATCCTTGCATTCCTAAAATAAATCCCACTTGATCATGGTGAATATTCCTTTCAATGTACTACAGAATTCAGTTTGCTAATATTTTGTTGAGGACTTTTGCATCTATGTTCATCAGAGACACTGGCCTGCAATTTTCTTTTATGCATGTGTGTTGTTCTTGTCTGGGTTTGGTAGCAGGGTAATGCTGGCCTCATAACATGGGTTTGAAAGAATTCACTTCCCTTTCATTTTCTCTGGAAGAGTTTGACAAGGATATTAAATTTTATTTGAATACTTGGTAGAACTCACCACCGAAGCCATTTGAAAGAGTTTTGATTACAGATTCTCACCTTACTAATAATTGTCCTATTAAGATTTTCTGTTTATTCATTATGATTCAGTCTTGGATAATTACATGTTTTTAGGAATTCATCATTTTCTTCTAGGTTTTCCTATTTGTTGGAATATAATTGTTCTTAGTAGTCTCTTATGATACTTTTCATTTCTGTGATATCAGTTGTAACTTCTCTTTCATTTCTGATTTTATTTGAACCCTCTTTTTTATTATTATTTCCTTTCTTCTACTAATTTGGGCTCTACTTTCTCCTCTTTTTCTAGATTGTTTAGGTACAAAGTTATATTATTCACTGAAGATTTTTTTTCACTTCTTGATGTATGCCTATATTTTGATGAAATTCCTTTTTAGAACTGTTAGAACATCACTTCATATCCCACAGGTTTTGATATGGTGTGGTTCCATTTTCACTTGTCTCAAGGGATTTTTCGTTTTTTGATTCTTCTTTGATATTTTTCATTGACTGATTGGTTGTTACCTTTCTAGCTTTCTTCTTGTAACTGATTTCTAGTTTAATACCACTATGGCCAGAAAAACAAAATCTTGATATGATTTGTCTTCTTAAATTTATTGACTCTTGTTCCATGGAATAATGTGTAATCTAACCTGGAGAACATTCCATGTGCACTTGAGAAAAAATGGACATTCTCCTGATTTTTGATGGAACATATAATAAGTTCCTTTGGTCTGATATGTCTTTTAAGGCTGGAATTTCCTTATTAATTTTCTGTCTGACTTATCTACCCCTTGATGTAAATGGAGTATTAAAATCTTCTATTATTGTATTGCTGTGATTTTCTCTCTTTAAGTCTGTTAATATTTGCTTTATATTTAAGTGTTCCTATGTTAGATGCAAAAATAATTACTAATGTTATATCCTCTTGTTGGATTGACCCCTTTATCATTATGCAATGCCTTCTTTGTCTTTTATTACAGTCCTTGTTTCAAAGTTTATTTTCTGTTACAAGTACCTCTATGCCAGGGTTCTTTTCATTTTTATTTGCATGTAACATCTTTTATCATCCCTTCTCTTTCATTCCGTGTGTATCCCTACATCTGAAATGAGTCTCTTTTGTGTACAGCATATAGATGAGTCTTGTGTGTGTGTGTGTGTGTGTGTGTGTGTGTGTGTGTGTTTAATCCATTCTAACAGTCATTTGATTGGGGAAATTTACTTTATTTACATTTAAAGCAATTATTGACATGTATGTATTTGTTGCCATTTTGTTAACTGCTTTTGGTTTTTATAGTTCCTCCCTGTCCCTTTCTTCTCTTCTTGCTCTCTCCCCTTGTGGTTTGATGACCTCCTATAGGGCTATGTGTAGATTCTTCTCTCATTACCTTTTGTGTATCTACTATAGGTTTCTGCTTTGTGGTTATTATGGAGTTCACTGTAATAGCCTATATGTATCAGTTTATTTTAACTTGATAGCATCATAAAACTATATTTTATTCCCCGTTTTAAGTTTTTTTATGTCACATTTTACATCTTTTTATTTTGGATAGCCCTTAATAAATTATCACAGTTATACTTAATTTTAGTAGTTTTGTCTTTTAACCTTCATACTAGCTTTATAAGTAATTAATCTACTATCTTTGCTATACATTTACATTTACCAGTGAGATTTTTACTTTCATATTTTTTCTTCACTAGTTAGTAACCTTTCTTTTCAGCTTAAAGAAATCCCCATAACATTTCCTGTAATGCTGGTTTAGTGGTGAGGAGCTTCTTTAACTTTTTCTTGTCTGCAAAACTCTTTATCTCTCCTCAAATTCTGAATAATACCCTTTCTAAATGGAATATTCTTGTTGTTTAGACTTCTATTTTGTTTTGTTTTGTTTTCCTTTCAGTACTTTGAATATATCATGCCACAGCCTTCTGGTCTGCAAAATTTCTGCCAACAAATCAGCTGATAGTCTTCTAAGGGTTCCCTTGTATGAAACAATTTGCCTTTCTCCTGCTATTTTTAAGATTCTCTCTCAAACTTTTGACACTTTAATTTAATGTGTCTTGGTATGTGCCTCTGGGTTTATCTTATTTGGAACTCCCTGTGATTCCAAGACTTGATGTCTATTTCTTTCCCCAGGTCAGGGAAGTTTCAGCCACTTTTTCTTCAAACAAGGGTTCTGTCCCTTTGTCTCTGACTTCTCCTTCTGGGTCTCCTGTAGTTCAAATGTTATCCTGCTTATTATCCCATAAGTCCCTTAAAGCTACCTTCATCTTTAAATTTGTTTTCCTTTTTGCTGTTTTGTTTGTATGAGTTCCACCAGCCTGTCTTCCAGGTCACTGATCTGTTCTTCTGCTTCATTTAGTCTGTTTTTTACCCCTTCTAGTGTATTCTTCAGTTCACTTATTGTACGTTCCAACTCTATGACTTCTGTTTGGTACATTATTACATTCTTCTCCTGTTGAAGTTCTCTATGTGCTCCTCCATTCTTCTCCAGAGTTCAGCGAGCATATTATGATCAATTACTTTGAACTCTGTATCAGGTAGAATATTTATCTCTGTTTCCACAAAGTATTTTTATGAGGTTTTGCTTTGTTCTTTCATTTTGGAATTTGTTCCTCTGTTTGCTCATTTTGCTTGACAATTTTCATTTGTTTCTATGTATTAGGTGAAACAGCAGCCTTGCCTATTCTTGAAACAGTGGCCTTGTGTCAGAAACCAAAATTATCATTCAACCTTGCCCCACCTGTCAGTTATGTCTGAAACCTTTACGACTGTCTACATAGCTGGATTTACTCTTGATCGGTCCCAGTTGTGTGTGCCAAGACATGTCAGTATTCCAAAGGGAAGGGTCTCAGTAAGCACCTGGTTTCAGGCTGATTAGAAGCTAGATCTTCAGGCAGCAACTTTTAAAGTACGAAAATACTTAGAGGCTTGTAGGATCACAATAATAAACTCTGCTAGCTTCAAGAAAATGGAGATTTGAAAGTGTCCACTGGGAGAGAGTTACAGAAAGCAGGCTCAGGAAGAGCATATAAGCTCCTTTTTGGAGATACCAGCAAGCTCTAGTGAGGCCAAGGAAGGGTGAAAGAATGGTGTCCTCCTGCCTGAGAGTGCACCCATAGCCTCTAAATCCATTACAAAACTGAAGCCTGTCATGTAGGATGAAGCTCCAGGACCAATAAGTAGGACTTTTCATTGGCAGCCTGGGGCAGGCTTTAGTCTGCTATCTGTGCAATGCCCTGAGTTTGGAAGCTTGACAAGAACTGGTTTTTTGTTTTTTTGTTTTTCCCCAATTGTTACAGTCCTATGGGATCCAGAACACAAGACCCATGACCACTAGGGCCAGGTGATCAAGGGATGTCCCCTGTGTGGACTTCGCTTGACTGCTGGCTAAGGGAGGCAGCAGGAGGGAGGTTGCTGTGTGTGTGCGTGTGTCCCCCAGTGCTAGCAAGTTACAGGGGAATGCAAAAATGGGATCCAACCTCCAACCTTGGAGAAAATCCTGATTGGCCCCTGCCCCACCATCAGATGCTTTATGACCAGAAAATGAATCTTCTTCACATATCATGTAGGTACTTTTCAAACTCCTGTTCTACTTTTTTATGCTAGGTCTTGGAGAAAGAAATTCTGCATGCAAGCCCTTTAAAAAGAGCATCTCAGGTCCTTACAGTCCTTTGGGTCTCCTGGACATAAACACCATTGGTTCTTAGAGCCAATGTCTCTCCAGTACTGGTAGAAGGGTTGGGTGCCTGATGTGAGGCACCAGCTCACTGCTCCTCAGACGTTCCAAACTTCTATCATTGTGTGGGGGTTGAGTTTTTAACAAGACCACATTTCTTCCTTTCCTACCCATCTTGACATGACCACTTTATCCTTTGTTGTGCCAAAACTCTTCAGTTAGTTTTCAGTTGTTTTTCAGAGAGAATTGTTCCATATGTGGCTGTAGATTTGGTGTATCCATGGGGGGAGGTGAATTCAGTACCTTCCGACACCATTATCTTGGACTGCCGGAGCTCAGATCACTTTTAAATACTAGAAGCTTTATTAGCTGTAATTTACCTGGTCTTGCAAAAATAGCATTTCATATATCACTCACAGAATTTCCTAGAGATTATTTTTCCTCTGAGCCATCAATACACTAATAAAAAATAGTAATGAAAAACTGCCTTCCATCTAAATGTTAAATCCTTAGCTATATATTTTATGAAAAGGAAAATTAAGCATTCACCTGTATAATTGCTTTTCAAATTTTGCCTTTCATGTAACTGTTCTACTTATCTATCTTTATAAATATTTGAGGTAAAATGAGGGTGACTTATTATGCATTTGGTAGTCTATCAGCTGTCTACTTACCATGTTCAGAAATCCTGCTTATTTTTCATTAAGTGCAATGTTAATTTCCATATAAGTCTATACGTACATAAATAGATTCCTAATTTATGCATTCAGAAGTTTATAAATTGTAACTTTTATTATATAAATAACTTGCTTTTAGAGTGTTAGGACAATTTGAGTTTCAGAATAAAGTCAAGTAAGATTGTTTCTATTTATTAAGTGGTGCATTTCATGGTGTAAATTGATTTCAAGAAATGATTATTAATCCAAATAAATATGCAATTCATGTCTTAAGAAACTTAGGGGTGTCACACATTTTATGAAGTAAGCAATCAGGTCTCTTCTCTTCTCCTTCCCAAATCACTAAGTCAGGAACATTGACCATCGTTCCTGTGAAATACCACTCAGACCCACCTGTCTTCTTCATCTCTTCTGTTGCCTTTCTCACTTCCTAACCATACTTAGTATCATTGAAAATGATGAGATTAAATCGACCATATAATGTATTCTGTCATCTTATATGTAATCAACATATTTCATTGTATAAGATACCACACCAAAGAGTGTAATTCATATATTGAAGTATTTTGAAAATGTGATTTTCAATGTATCTTCACATTTGTGTATTAAAACTACATTCAGTGATTATCTAATAATACTCTCTATATATGGTGCATCATACTGGATACTTAGAATTAAATAGTGCGTTAAAGACAATTCTTATCTCTGACTTCAAATGTTTTCCAAAGCGAAGAGTCCTAATCAAACATTTATTTACCTATGTTTATAATTGGGGAAGGTGATAGACACATGATAGAGAAATCACCATATTGCAGTGGATTGAATGGTTTTTCAAAAGTCTATCCCAAGGTCCAGCAGGAGGTTTTCTTCCTTGATGCCTGGAGACTCATTAAGCTCTATCCATCTATTTCAATTCTTTTACACACACCCATACACACACACACACACACACACACACACACACACACACCACTGGGACACCCTCAGGGCTAAAATGCAAAACAACAACAAAACAACAGCAAACAAAACCTCATAAGCAACAAGAACTCTCAGGGCCTCAACTCTTTCCGCTGCACTAGGAACAATAAACAGTGCTGCAAAGATAACATAGAAGTTTCACATCTTGAGTCATGTTCACAAACCCACTCTGGTAAGAATACTTAGCTCTCTTCGAATGGTAAAAGTGGGTGAACCTTTGCATCATCCATTGGAACTCCCGGTGTTTTCTAAATAAGATCACATCACTTTAAACATGGTAAGAGCCGGGGCGCCTGGGTGGGCAGTCGGTTGAGCGTCTGACTTCCGCCAGGTCACAATCTCGCGGTCCGTGAGTTCGAGCCCCGCGTCGGGCTCTGGGCTGATGGCTCAGAGCCTGGAGCCTGTTTCCGATTCTGTGTCTCCCTCTCTCTCTGCCCCTCCCCCGTTCATGCTCTGTCTCTCTCTGTCCCAAAAATAAACGTTGAAAAAAAAATTTTTTTTAAATAAATAAATAAAATAAACATGGTAAGAGCCACTTAATCCAAGTTATGGATTTGACTCAGGGTTTGTGCCATGAGACATTCACTATTTCTTTGTAATGTGTTTCTAATTAAGGAGGAATCCAGTTCGAAGTCATCATTTATTTGAAAATTGCCAAGAAAAAATGAAATCTCCACTGGTATCTGTACTTTATTTTTTTTCTTAAGTTTATTTTTTATTTGTTTTGTGTGTGTGTGTGTGTGTGAGAGAGAGAGACAGCACACATGTGTGCACTGTGGGGAAGGGCCACAGAGAGAGGGAAAGAGAATCCCAAGCAGTCTCCACGCTGTCAGGGCAG
Organism: Lynx canadensis; assembly: GCF_007474595.2. Lineage (NCBI taxonomy): Eukaryota > Metazoa > Chordata > Mammalia > Carnivora > Felidae > Lynx > Lynx canadensis. The sequence continues at coordinate 222,075,231 of NC_044303.2, read as the reverse complement.
AGCCCGATGCAGGGCTCGATCCCACAAACCATGAGAATGTGGTGTGAGCTGAAATCAAGAGCCCAGTGCTTCACTGACTGAACCTCCCAGGCACCCCTGATATTTGTACTTTAAATATTCAAGTTGAGAAATAATTTTCATTCAATTTTGTTGAGCAAACAGTCTAAACCAATCTAGTAAACAATCATTAGCAGCTAAATATATTAATAATATCTGAAAGAGAAGTGCATGTCAAGTAGAGATGTGCAAGTTTAGCCACCTCTGTCAGAGTACTTAAATAAATAATATCAAAAAACAAATGTATTATGATGGGGCACTGACTTCTATTCTCCAAGCCTAAAAGACTTGGTCTGCCTGAAAAGTCTAGTTACGAGAAGGAACGAATTGATGGGGAAAAGAAAGCCCCGTTTGTTGTTAATTATGGATTTAAAATCTCACAGCACATCCATTTACTAATATAATTAATCCTATATATCATAAATTCTTATCTGGGTTTCATTTTTCTTTTCCTTTTCCTAAAAATGCTAATAGATATTGTCATTTAGATAATTTTGAAAGGTCTTTTCTAGTGTAACTGAAGAATGAAAATGGAGGAAAAGCCGTTTTGTTCCCTCTTGATCATTGAAAATGATACTATAAATCCAATTAACTATGTTAATATTTCAAAGTGTTCTTGCAAGTTTATGTTTTAGGTTGTTATGATTCATTGAGTGATTTAGAGGCCATTAACTGTATACATGAAAAGGCAAAACAATCGTACACAATAGGTTCATATTTCAAAACCAGAGCCTGCAGATGCATGGCACCCTGGTATTCCTGAAGAAAGTGTTTACAGTGAACATTTCCTTGTTTCAGATACAGCGTCTGAAGATAAGACAATTAGTTTAAAACATACTGGTCACGACCTGTCTTAAGATTTATTTTGGCTCTATTATTTTAATGATCGATCTGCTACCTCCACCAAGTTTTAGAAGAAAAACAGCTTTATTTAACACCCTTTCTTTGTCTCTGTTTCCTTATTTATACATTTTCTTTCCCAATTATACAATAACAAGAAATGTGGTTTCTTTAGTCTTTATATTTTCAATTGCTGGAACAGTTGCTGATCGATTATAGCAAATGTTTGTTCACATGTTTTAATTCAGAACAAACAAATAAACACAAAACCACGTTTACTAACGTGTTACTAAGGGCCCAGGACTATGCTAATTACTTCATATAAAATAGTGAACAATAGGCAAATGGTTTCTGACCTAATCAAGTTAATAGTTGAGTGGGAAAGGGAGACACGACAGAAAAGAAGACACAGATAATATAGCATTCAAATTCACTAGTGATGGGAACCCAACATACAGAAAAAGAACATCCACAGTGAAGCTATGGCAGGAATGGCCTCTCTGAAGAGAGGCCAAGACATTTAGAATGAAATGTGCAGAGTGAGAGAGAGTCTACCAATTTGTTGACTTGAATAGATACCCTGAATAGAGACTTCTTGGTTTCAACTAAAAAGGGAGTGGGCTAACTGCAAACATCTAAAACGGCATGTGAGTACGTATCTGTCTGTTGAAAAATGAGTTTTGACATAAGCCCTGTATAAGTAACTGAAAGTCACATTTCAATAAAAATTATAATAGTTCATTAAAATATGTCAAAGATTGATATTTAGAAGAGAGTGCCCATTTAACTTTATTTTTTTTAATTTTTAAATGTTTTTTTTTATTTTAACCTTTTTTTTAAATTCTTTGGTTTATGGTATGAATTTACTGGCATCTATGTACTTGAAGGAGAACAGAATGTGTTCATTACACAAAACAAGACCAAAGACAAACACATTAAATTCAATCTCCCACGACTTTCCTTGAATATCCTCAGAAAAATTTCCAAGTCCTCTATGACTTTATTTTCAAATACTACAAAATAAAATCCTAGCCTTCCTTTTAAAACTAAGATAACTATATTTCATAAATTTAGGCAATTTTTTTTAAATGTCAGGACTTTAAATCCAGATCATGTATACAGATCATGTATACTAGCAGATCATGTATACAAATCAGATCTAAGCAAAAATGTAGGGGTGCCTGAGTGGCTCAGTCAGTTAAGCATCCAACTTTAGCACAGGTCATGCATGATCTCATGGTTTACAGGTTCCAACCCCATGTCAGGCTCTGTGCTGACAGTTCAGAGCCTGGAGCCTGCTTTGGATTCTGTGTCTCCTTCTCTCTCTGCCACTCCCCTACTTGCACTCTGTCTCTGTCTCAAACAAATAAATAAATAAACATTAAGCAAAAAAGTATACTCCAAATGGCCTTGCTGTTTTTGTTATAACAAATTTTCTTTTGAAAAAAAAGGTGGTTCTTTCGCACTAGATACCTTCACTAACTACCTTTAAACTCACTAAGTATATCTGCAAGTACATTTAAATTATACTTCCAATATAATTTATACTTCCAGTAATTATACTTCCAGATTCAATTTTATAAGTTGTGCCCAAACCTCACAAAATCACACAAGGATTTCCTGAAATAATAGTTTCTGAAGGTGCCTCTGATCACTATATTCGCTCTAGAATTTTCCATTATGAATGGCCATTTGCCAGACTAGGTAGGCAGAGAGATGAGTTCGAAGAGTAATGGCAAATATCCATGGTTCTTTTTATTTCTTCTAACTGCAAAATAAATTAATAGTATTTGCAAAGTTGGGTGCAATGTCACTAAAATAAACAAAAAGAGAACACACAGATCTTTTTCACATGAAAGTTAATTTATAGCATATTTCCTTCAGATTTATTTTTAATCAGCATGGAGTATGTTGTTTCATCTTTGTTCATTATTAATTATTATAAAAATTAAAGCTGTTATATAATGACTTTGTAGGTAACATCCCCTGGTATCTCTTACGCTCATATTTGGTCATTGCTTTCATCCTATTTAAATTCACTAATTGCCATAATTGAAATAATAAAATAAGTGAAAATCAATGAAGCCTATGCAAGTTTCATAAGCAATGATTACCTATAAAACCTTGATGTCTATTGGAACAGTGACTATTTGAGAAAAGAATCTACAAAGATAAAATGATAGAATACTAAATTTACAAATTATTTGCTAGGCTTTCATATTCCAGATGAGAAAACCAAATCCTAAAAGAATCAGGATCCCTGATTCACACTCCACAGGTCTCTCTCTCTCTCTCTCTCTCTCTCTCTCTATATATATATATATATATATATATATACACACACACGTATATATATAGTCTATAAAGTTCTTCACAGAATTCCTGACATGTTAGCTGATCATTTGTTCTCCTAGATCCATCTAGTCTAAATTTATTTTCAAAAAAATCTCCAATTTAATGTGAAAAGCAGTATGCCTCTCTACATGCCTTTATGTAGAACAAATCTAGCCAAAACCAGAAGACATTCTTAAAATCAAGCCAATTATTTCAAATGAATTCCTTATGTAACTGAGTTCATTCCTTATAACAAACAGCAATTTTCCTCATTCCATATTTTTTAAATGAAAGTTTAGGCAAATTTTTAGCATATTATTAAGGCTCAATTTTGTCAACATAAGAGAATTATATAATTTGTTCCTTGAAAAGGAACAAATTATCGCTTGATAAGCTATTAAAATACATTCCTCTTAATATTCTTTCTTTTACTCCTGTCATATGTTAAACTTACATCCCATCATCAAATTTCTACCAAGGCGATAAATATGATTGTGTCGGAGATTTTCCCAACAAATGCCATTCACCTTGGAGGATGATGAATTGATATATCTCCATCATAAAATGTCCAAACTAGTGCAGACAATTCATCCATATGGCCAGAGTGTTCTTTCAGTGATGGACACCCTCTGGCAATTTAATGCTTCATTTGCTTAGCTGGTACTTCAGTCAACTTTCCTTAAAAAAATTATTTAGTGACTTTCAGAAGGTACATAGGAAGACACAGATCTCTTATTCCTCTTTCTCATTCTTTGTTCAAGGTATAAAGTTTTTTTTTAATTAATCATTGTAGTTATAAAAGGAAATCTAGATTTTGCAAGGAAAAGTTTAAAAATATTACCTATTGATTGAAACTATGTCATGTGAAAATTTCTGCCTTATCAAGCCACTCTTACAAGTATGGGAGGAGATGAATAAGGAATGTAAGACATTATTGCTACCCTCAAGTTTCTTGTAACCTAGTTAAAAGAAGCAAAAGCTTACACAAATAAGGAAAAAATATATACATACAAACATATTCATTTATTCTTCAACACTTATTTATTGAACAATCACTCTGTGCTAGGAGCTCTTTTAGATAAGGGGAATACAACAATGGACATGGTTTCTGCTCTCATAAAGATTAGACAAAGCAAATGAGCAAAGTAATGGAAGGGAATAGATAGTCATTCCTCTAAAACTGCATGGTGATGAGAGACCTCTATAATAATGAGACATCTGATCAGAAATCTAGATACAGTACAGGAACAAGCTTGCTGAATATCTGATGAAAAAGCTACCTGCAGAGGATATAGTAATAAGGAACCCTTAACACAGGCCTGGGCAAAGACTGGGCAAAACATGGGTGTAGAAAGTAAGAGTAGGTGGGTGACAGCAGAAGACATCGGCAAACCTATAAGTCTGGTAACTCCAAATGCAGAAACAAATTTTGTTCAATAATAAGCAATTATGTATATGAGTCGTGATTTATTTAAAGGATGGAGTGTAACATTGTTAAGCTTAAAATTTAGGAGAAACACATGGAAAATAAAATTATAGATCAAAATATTGAATGTGGTCTTTATTTTTTTTTATTTTATTTTAGTTTTTTGGGGGGGGAGGCGGGGAAAGAGTGCAAGTGGGGGAGGGGCAGAGAGAGAGAGGGCCAGAGGATCCCAAGAGGGCTCTGTGCTGACAGGCTGACAGCAGGAGCCCGATGTAGGGCTCAAACTCATTAACTGCAAGATCATAGCCGAGTCAAAGTCAGATGTTCAACCGACTGAGCCACATGGTTGCCCCAGAATGTTATCTTTGGATGCTGGGTTCTGAGTGATAGCTATTATCTTCTTTTTGTAAGCCATTTTTTTTATCTAAAAAATTTATGGATTATTTTTAAGATAAAATTGCATATCATAAAATATATTTATACTAAAATCACATTTAATTCCTGACACCATACCAACATTTGACTTCTTAAAAGGAAGAGATCCCATAGGTAGGTCTTAAAAGCGGATTTACCACATGAGATTTATTTGAAAGATAACTTGGTGGGTTAGTAAACGGGGTATTAATAGAGTAGACCCAAATCTGGTTGGATTTAAATCTGAAATCTCTCTGCCAATACTACTGCTTTTACTATATCATGGTCATTCTTGGTCATGTTTGAACACATGTAAAGGATTTGAGAGCATAGTGAGAATTGTCTAATGAATAATGCAGACAATACACACTGAAACTGGAAGAGTAAGTGATCACCGTGAACTTGGACTAGACAACACTAACACGTACATTAGTTCTTCAAATCCGTAGAGGCTTTCAGAGAGTAAAGGTAAACTTGTTTTCAAATAGCATACACACATAAACTTAATCCTCAAAAGAATGCCAGGGCAACCAAAGCACAAAAAATAAGCACAGAGGATGAGAAAATGGAAACATACTGTCATCCAGACTACTATAGATAGTTGTGAACTTCACAATGTTACAAATTACACCAATTGTTTATATTTCACAAATATGTTTATTCAAATTCATGTTGTATACTTCTTCCATTCTTTTATTTACACAATAATATAGTACTATAATCGTCAAGAGCCTTTGGATACATAGTTTAAAATATCTGAAGAAAATCAGGGGAAACAGAAGTGTACCTATTTGAGAAATATATAGGGGCGCCTGGGTGGCGCAGTCGGTTAAGCGTCCGACTTCAGCCAGGTCACGATCTCGCGGTCTGTGAGTTCGAGCCCCGCGTCGGGCTCTGGGCTGATGGCTCAGAGCCTGGAGCCTGTTTCCGATTCTGTGTCTCCCTCTCTCTCTGCCCCTCCCCCGTTCATGCTCTGTCTCTCTCTGTCCCAAAAATAAATAAACATTGAAAAAAAAAAAAAAAGAAATATATAGTGCAAGTTGACTTTTGTGTAAAGAAAGAACTATCAACGTACTTCTCTTAGTTGATACATCAGTAAAGTTACTCAATATGAATATCACTTAGTTGCACAACAATTTATCACGCATTTATTTTTACACAATTATTTGTAGAATATTATTTAAGGAATATTTTTATATGTTACGTAAGCCCTTTTAAAAAGAATCTTGTGGGGCGCACCTGGTTGAGGTGCTCAGGTTAAGCTTAGTTGGTTAAGCTCCCAACTCTTGATTTCAGCTCCAGGTCATGATCTCGCAGTTCGTAAGTTTCAGCCCTGCCTCTGGCTCCTTGCTGACAGTGCAGAGCCTGCTTGGGATTCTCTCTCCCTCTCCCTGTCTCTCTGCCCCTCCCCTGCTCTCTCTCTCTCTCTTTCTCTAAGTAAATAAACTTAAAAAAAAATGTTGTTTCCTTCCTCTATTCTTATGCTTTTTTTTATTGCATCATAGAATTACAACACTCAGATTTTCTCAACAAATTATACTGATTGAATTAAATCCAGACTACTATTTTTGTAGTTTTATCTTCCATTTTCTTTCCTGGTATCCTTAGCCCTAATTTTAAAATATAGCCCTAAAGAAGATTTTAGCTCAACTTATATATTCACGTGGACTCAGGAAACATTTACGGCATGTAAGAAATCATTTTATAGTTTCCCTGGAAATGGAGGAAAACACTTTTGTTACAAGAGATAAATCATAGCAAAATAATGGAGTTAATATCCACCTTTCTGGGTTTTTTTTTTTTTTTTAGGTTTATTTATTTACTTTGAGAGAGAGAAAGAGAGAGTGCACAAGCTGGGGAAGGGCAGAGAGAGAAGAGAGAGAGTCCCAAGCAGGCTCCACACCATCAGCATGGAGCCCGACGGGCACTGGAACTCAAGAACCGCAACATCGTTACTGGAGCTGACGTCGGACACCTAAACCACTGAGTCACCCAGGAGTCCTCTGGTTTTTTATTTACTTACGCATTTGTAATATTTTTGCTAAGAAGTGCTTTGCTAAGAGGATAGCAGGGCGACAAGGATATACAACCCTAGAGTGACCATGAGATTCAAGCAAGTCTTGTCCAATCCTGGGAGGTCTCCACTGAGCTGGGAAACTTTTACCAAGCTACCTGCAGGCCAGCTGTCCCAATGCAGGAGGCAGAATACCCTGCCCTGCTAGCTTCACAGAGCTGCTGTGCATGTCTGCCCTCAGACTTCCCTCACCAGACCTCATCAGACCTCTTCTGCCGGTGACCCCGACCAGACCCGCCTTTCTCTTCTTTCCTTGACTTCCTCCTTCTTACTGTTTCATGTCAACTCTTCCTTCTCCTCTGAAACATAATTTTAGTTCTAATCCCCAAAATTGTCTCCTCTCCATACTAGTTCCTTCAGGACACTGTGGCCCTCACATAAAAATACCCATCAAACAATATTATCACTTTATTTATTTCTAGATTTAGAGTTTAGACCAAAAAAAAAAAAAAAAAAAAAAAAAACCAAAAAACAAAAAAACAAAAACAAACCAAAATCCTATCTTGTCATAATCTAAATCGATATAACCGGTAGAAATAAGATTAGAATCACTGATGAGGCAAAAGCATGAGAAGTGAAAACTAACAACTTTGACCAATAACTTTCCTGTAATTCCTAAAAGGACTTTAAAAAAACTTAGCTTGGGGCACCTGGGTGGCTCAGTTGGTTAAGCTTCTGACTTTGGCTCAGGTCATCTCTCCCTTTGTGAGTTTCAGCCCCATATCAGGCTCTGTGTTGACAGCTCAGAGCCTGGAGCCTGCTTCGAATTCTGTCTCCCTCTCTCTCTGCCCCTCCCCCACTCATGCTCTGTCTCTCTAACATAAATAAACATTAAAAAAAACAGCTTTACTGCGGTATTTTTGACATATAAAATTGTAAGATATTTAACATGTACATTGTAGTGATTTGATATAGTTATACATTGTGAAAGGATCCTCCCTATCTAGTTAGTTAAAATATCCATCACCTCACATATACCTTTTTTTTGAGGGGGGTGGGATGACGATATTGAAGTTCTTCTTTCTTAGCAAATTTAATTTTTTTGTGTTTTTTTTAATTTTTGGAAGAGAGAGGGAGAAAGAGAACATGAGCCAGGGAGGGGCAGAGAGAGAGGGAGGCTCCAGGCTCCGAGATGTCAGCACAGAGCCTGACGCAGGGCTTGATCTCATGAGCCTTGAGATCATGACCTGATATGAAATTAGATGCTTACTGACTGAGCCATTCAGCCTCCCCTTTCTTAGCAAATTTAAATTATACAATGCAGTTTTATTAACTCTAGTCCCCATGTTTTACTTAGATCCTCAGATTTTTTCATCTTATAGCTGAAAGTCTCTACCCTTCTGATGCAGATTCAAAAAGCCTTACTTAACACCAGATATCCTATGGGGAATTATGTCATATATGTAATTATGATTTATACAGTGAGGTGGCTAGTATTTCCAATTTCTACACCCAGACCTTGACATTTGGAGATGTCAAGTATTTGTCAGGATTTTCGGACTAACTTCAGTATCAGATAGCACCATGCCTAAGACAAATCGTGAATGAGACTATTTAAGAGGAAATGTATGCTAAGAAAAATGCACAGATTTTTGTTCAAGCAATCAAACAAGAAATAATACTGACTGTTAAAACAGAGTATAAGATGAGCAATAAGGTGAAATACAGGAGCAAAATGTAAGTCACATAAACAGGCAACAAATGATAGGAGAAAAAAACAGGTGGCCTTAGCTGGACAAAAAAAAATCCCTGTAATTCTGCTTTCAGATGAAAGAAAATAAATGTTGAGGACACACAAAAAAAAAAATACAAGGGAATATATTAAATAAACCATCAAAAGAAAAAAAAATAAAGCTGAGCCAAACACTGAGTCTAAGAGTTACAGAAGTGTCAGTGACATAGTTTAGAGATGAGAGAAGTCTATAAAGAAATGTCTATTCTTCTTTGATAATGGCTAAAAAATCAGGTACAACACTCAAGAAGGTAAAAACTGTTTCTCTCAGGCTAGCAAAACTAAAAATATGCACATGTTGTTGTCTATACACATAAGCAAATATCTGACACCAACATAAGACAATATGTGAGCATCTATGACAGTGTGTGAGAACAGCATTTAAAGCTGGCATGAAATCCTAAAGCTTCATTTTTAAGAAAATAATGTATTTGACTGGTTACATAAATCTATCATATTTATTTCATACAAAAGACATATCTGATAACATAAGTGTCAATTAATTTCAATAACTAATTCCGATACAACATCCAGCACAGTAAAGAATTAGTGGCAAAAGTAGAAATCATGTAACCTATTCTAGAATTGGGAATGATGGAACTCAGAGGAAAGTACTTTGTAACAAAGAAACGTATCAATGTAGTGTTCCCATTTCATGTGATTTGACAAACCTGATGCAGAAAACTACTGAAACTGACAGCTAAGTAAGTCTTCAAACAAAATGTGACAATGTTCTTTGTCTGCTTTTCCTTCATTGTTTTAAATTATTCAGCAAAAGTGACTTAATCATTTAAATCATAAATGGAAGGTCTTTTATGTCTCATATATCACAAAATATGAATTCAGTCCATTGGTGCCAATGTACCTTACCATTATTTCAGTTTTTACTTTTTCAATATAGTGAGTATGTAAAAAATGTAAATTTAAAAATCACATTTTTTTAAAGGAAATCGAATGAAGGCAGTTGTATGAACTATGCTTTTTATTTTCTCTATTCTGTTCAGGAGACCTTGCTGACCCAGGAAGGACGGCCCGTCACAGCTCATTTCTAAAAATAGCAACCAACTCATAGAGAGTGTACCTGTCATATGCGAGCCAACCAAAACCCACCCATGACCACCTGCTTTATTGGGCTCCCACATTCTAGGCCATTAGACACCGAAGGCCAGGAACTAGATAACTAAGGAAAGCCTCTACGTCTCAAAGTCCACTGAAATTATTCAAACTGGCCAGTCCTAAACCCGCTTACCCTGCCTCCCCCATTCCTTCTTGTGGAAACTATAAAAGCTTCTGCGTGTCCTCTTTCTCCACATCTCTCCCTGTTCCCTTTACCTCCTGACCAGCCCTGGTACTTTCCCATGTGGCCCTGCATGATGGGCCCTGCCTCCTGTTTCCAGGAACTGTGAGTAAAAATGCCTTCATTTATGACTGTCATTTTCATTCATTTCAGCATGTCTTATCATACCTGATTATAATAGATCCCAGGTACCATTAAAACAGCAGTCTTGTCTATAAAATCTTTAAAATAAAGGCCATTTGATAACAACTTTTTGTCATACAATGATGGGGAAATTAAAATGAACTTTCTACAATTTACATAATTTTAGTTATAATTTAGATATTAAAGCTATGGCCACGAAACTAACTGTAAGGATTTTAAACTTTAATTGAACAATATTTTATTTAAAACATTAGATGCATAAGCTGTGATTTTACAGTTGCAAAGGTAACTTTAAAAAGTCTTAACTTTTTTAGACTACTTTGTGATGCCTTATATGCAGTGAAGCACTTTTACTTAAATGTATGTCAAATCCTACTTTCCTATTGTTCTTTGATGCTCTTTGAGTCTGCCTGTTGAGATACAAAAAATTATGACTTTAAATTGTATTACCACTGAATATAATTGTTATCATCTTAATGGCTGGAACAATAATGGCAAATACAGCGCTTTTTTTTTTTTTCAGTTATTTGGAAAATTATTTTCAACCATAGAGAATAGACAGGGCTTTGATGCTATGCTGATTGCTCACAAGAAAAATGTACATTGCTAATTTCAAGTCAAACTTGGCTTCAATGAAGGGAAGATGAATATTATATAAAGTTAGTATTTATTCTCTCATATCATTGCTTTACACTCCTTCCCTGATAATCCCAATTGCACTGCCCTACATTCAAAGCAATCTATTTTGTCTACATCCCATAGAGTACTGCTTTCTCCTTACTGCCCTGAATAGCAATACTTTAATCAAACCAAGAAATTCCTACATAACCAGACATCTCATACTAGGATATAGGTCAGAGGAAAGGAAAATCAAAAAATAAGAAGTGCTAATAAATATCTACAATTCATAAGAGGAGATTCCACAGAGACAGAAAATCCATAGAGGAAAAGGAGAAAGATAGGGTCCTCTGCAGATTTCTCATCTTTGGAATGTCCTTAATCAGCAACTGTTAAAACATATAGGGATGAGCACAGCTTACCAGCTGTCTTCTACTAAATACAAACATTTCAAATAAACCTCACCTGACTACTAACTGCTACTAACATTGTCTCATCTATAAGAGATTTTTTTTTATAGTTAAAACATAGGAAGGACATAACATTAGTACCTCTGATTATACAACCTTACAGGCTTTGTATAAAAGCAGTAAACTTGTCATGGATTGACCTTGTGGACAGGGTATGTGAAAGCTCAACTCTAGTCACTCCTGCCTTCCTCCTCTTGCATATGAAACTACCTGGATTCCATTTAAATAGGTTCCCTTGTCATGACTTACAAAAATTTACAGGGCTGCCATAACAAAGTATCACAGACTGGGTGGCTTTATCAACAGAAATTCATTGTCTCACCTTTCTGGAGACTTAAGTCTCAGATCAAGCTGCCAGCAAGGTTTGCTCCTTCTAAGGGCATGAGAGAAGGATCTGATCCAGGCCTCTCCCCTTGGCTTATATATGGCTGTTTTGTCCCTGTACCTTCACATCATCTCTGTTCCTGTCTGTGCCCAAAGTTCTTCTTTAAGGGCACAAGTCTATTGGATTACAGCCCTATCTAATGACCGCATTAATTTAATTGCATCTTTAAGGACATTATCCTCAGTCACACTTGGAGATAATGGGAGTTAGGACTTCAATATATGAATTTGGAGACGGAAACAATTTAGCATATGGTAGAGAGCATTTCTGACTTATTCTTTCTTCTTCTTAAGAATTTTTTGATGTTTGGGGCGCCTGGGTGGCTCAGTCGGTTAAGCGTCCGACTTCGGCTCAGGTCATGATCTCACGGTCCGTGAGTTCGAGCCCCGCGTCGGGCTCTGTGCTGACAGCTCAGAGCCTGGAGCCTGCTTCCGATTCTGTGTCTCCCTCTCTCTGACCCTCCCCCGTTCATGCTCTGTCTCTCTCTGTCTCAAAAATAAGTAAATGTTAAAAAATTTTAAAAAAAAGAATTTTTTGATGTTTTTCTAATTATTTTTTTCTTTAGAGAGAGAGAGAAAGAGAGACAGAGTGGGGGAGGTGCACGGAGAGAGGGAGAAAGAGAATCCCAAGCAGGCTCCACACTGTCAGTGCAGAGCCCAATGTGGGGCTCGAACCCATAAACTGTAAGATCATGACCTGAGCCGAGCTCAAGAGTCAGATGCTCAACCGACTGAGCCACCCACGTGCCCCCATTTCTGACTATTTCTGACTAACAGAGAACAGAAACAGAAATGGAGGTGCCATGAATTATTTTCCTCTCACGTCCAGAATTCAGTGTGTGGAGTATGCAAAAGAGAAGGAGAACACGTACACTATGTGGCAACATCAGTGAAGGTTCAATAAGACACCCGATTTACTCTCCAGCATTCTCTCTAGGCAAATACAACACTCTAAGCATGACATTCCTCTACCATTATACAGTCTGTCTTAAATGTATTTGTCAAAACACTCCTCATTCTTCAAGTCTCAATGCCTAACTCTTTAGGATGCCATCTGTATACCACACACTGGACAGCCAGCTTGCAGAAGCATATCCTGAATATCCCTGTGTAATCACCGTCTCGAGAATACACAGATCCCATCGTCCTTCTCTATATTCCAATCAAGCAAATATGTAGAAGAACATGCTGTTTAGTGTTCAAGGTCAGTGGCTCAGGGGTGGCCAACCCAGAGGGTCTCCTCTGTTACAAAGAGTGTTCAGATGGCAGGCCTTGGTCTCCTTGAAACCCTGGCCATGCAAAGAGGGAGAGGCTGCAGACAGTTGCTAGGCTAAGTCAGTATGCTATAAAAGCTCGCTGCATCCCAGCAAAGGATGCTTTGTCCACTCTGCTGTTCCTGGACTCCCCATATGTAAGTTCTCCCAATGAACATGTGCCTTGATCACTGTCTCTGGGCCACGGCAAGGGCATAAACAAGTACTGTCAGGTTTCTGGTCACAGCTGTGGAAAGGACATAAGACGAGCACAGCTTAGAGAATGTGCTACTTATCACACATTACAGGAAGTAGAACATACCCCCCCCCAGGGGTCCCAGTGACTGCTGGCACTCAGGATCCTCTAGCAGGAAGGCTAAAGGATGCACTGCAAATGCCCCAGTCAGGCAGTGCCCAAAACGAAACTGTAGCCAAACGCCATGCCGACTTGTAACAGCATACTATCTTGACAAATAGCCCCCTTACTCTAGAGTTACACTCCATTCTTGGTCCAGTGACTCACGTCGCCTCTAAAAGACAGCCATTAACTGAGGCAGCAGAGCCACGGCAGCCGCCATTCTTTGGGCAGGAAGGAAAGGACCAAGCCCCGAGCAGGAAGGAAAGGACCGAGCCCCTGGTAGACTAATGGGTCAGCAAGGAGCCAGCCATCCAGCCCTCAACTGACATGATCTGGATAGACTCTGGCACTGGGCATAGTACTCAATGGGCTGAACTGGGAGCAGCATGGATGGTACTGCTTGCTCCAGGAGCTTGATCCCATTGTTTTATGTACAGATAGCTGGGCAGCCGACAAAGGACCGACCGTGTGGCTTCTCTAATGGGAGGCACGGGACTGGATGGCTGCAGGGTACCCACTCTAAGGCAACAACGTGTGGAAGGACATGCTCCAACACAGATAAGGTATGGACATCACTGTTTACCATACACATGCACACATAGCATGTTCCCCGCCTGTTAATCAACAGGCTCATGAGCTGGCCTGTCTGCCTCCTGGAAGATGTGCCAGCAGAAGACGCTGCCACCCGGCTGCACAAGAAGATGCGACATCGAGGGCAATGGACCTTGTGGGCCATTGCTAAAAACTGATGCTTACTGCTGCATTCCAAAGACATTGTAAATGTCGACCAACAATGTCCAGCTTGTGCCCAGGAATGACCATGACCTTTGCCAAGAGACACCAGAGAGCAAGAAGGCAGCACCAGTTCAGAGATGGCAGACTGATTACATCTGTCCCTTGCTCCTCTCTGATGGCTGATGTTATGCTGACATGTGCTGAAACGTATTCAGGGCCCTTGCAAACCTACCCCAATAAGCATGCTATGCAGAAAGTCACCATTGTGGTCTGGAACAGGTGTGTGCTGTATACATGCAACCCTCTGATGCTGACAGCAACCTAGGCTCCCATTTTACAGGACATGAAATGCAACAGAAGGCCAAAGGTCAAGACATCCATTGGCATTTCCATCCACCATATATTCCCACTGCAGTTGAGTTGACAGAATGCAGGAATGGATTGTTGAAACAATAGCTTTGATGAGAAACCTGTTTCCTGGCCTTTTAGACACATTGCCTGTCAACAGCTCTATGGATATTAAATGAACGTGTACATTCCAATTGGCCCAGTGCCTATTGTCTATTCACTCAAGCACCTCACAGCACCCATCACCCTTACAATACAGGTAGGTAGCATGCAGGAAGGATGTTCTTTGTCGCAGGTAGGGAGACAGGGTAACCTTTTATTGTCCTCGCCACAAGATCTATCCAGAGAGGAACGTGTACCTACATGCCCTGGGAATGGCAGACACGTGTATGGTAGTTTGGGTTTTTAGCCCAGTTGGGAACAGGGATAAAGCAGGACCTACCCATCACCTATTTCTCCACCCCACGTCACCAAAGACAATGAAGGTGCGTGTACCAGGTCTCTCATTAATAAAGGACACTATCATCATCACCTTACAGAGCATTGTTATACCTTCACTACCCTTTTCAGGTTTGCCCCACCTCATAACAAGAGGGAGGCAAACAATTTGGTGCCATAAACCTGGAGACATGCCACAGTGGGGTTAGTGTTATCTCAGAACAACACCACCTACCTGCCTTTCTTTTTTTTTTTTAATACATTTTTTTTCAATGTTTATTTTTGAGGGAGGGATGAAAGCAGGGCAGGCAGAGAAAGAGGGAGACAGAGGATTCAAAGCAGACTCTATGCTGTTAGCAGAGAGTCTGATGTGGGGCTCAAACCCACGAACTGTGAGATAAGGACTTGAACCGAATCGGACGCTTAATCAACTGAGCCACCCGGGTGCCCCACACCACCTGCATTCTATTAGACAATCATGAGTTGCCTTTTCTGGCACCTACTAAACACCTTACTTTTTGCCTTTAGATTCCGCATGGGATCCCTATGTACCCATTGGGCTCTGACTGTGGCTTCTGTACAGAATAAGACTAACTGTTGGGTATGTAGTAAAGTCCCCTAACTGGAAACCACAGGCTTCCCCTGGAGACATACTTTTTTATAGTTTCTTAGCCATTTGTGTTCTATTATTTGGATGCTGTGGCTTGTGCTGTTGCTCTGGGATCTGGTCACAGCGCGTCTCAGCATGCCTGGCCCCAAGGTCATTGCCGCAGAGGGGCAGGTAAAGGATATATGGGCCATCTAGGGTATGCTTATGGTACATGCTGGATAGCCAGCCTGCACAAGCACACCGTAAATGTTCCTATTAATCACTATCTTGAAAAGATCCTGCCTCCCTCTACATTCCCAGCAAGCAGAATGTGTAGAAGACAGTATTGTTCAGTGTTCAAGGTCAGTGGCTCTGCAGTTGGCCAACACAGAGCGTCTCCTCTGGAACAAAGAGTATATAGATGGCAGTCCTTTGTCTCTTGGAACCCTGGATGGCAAGGAGGGAGAGGCTGCAGATAGTTGCTAGGATAAGTCACTGTGCTATAAAAGCTCGTTGCATGTAGATCCCAGCAGCAGATGCTTTGTCCAGTCTGCTGCTCCGGGACTCCCTGTACGTAAGTTCCCCCAGCTAATGTGCCTTGCTCCCTGTCTCTGGGCCACTTCTTTGGCCTCGCTGGACCATCACCTCCTCTTGCCGTAGAGTCTGTTTGGGTGCAGCTGCACATGAGCAGTTCCTTACCCCTGTACTGCAAATAAAATTTTCCTCCTCTGTTTTCCTCAGAAGTTAAAAACTTTGTGTTTTATCATCATGCTATTCCCTTGCATAATACACTCTTATGGCCACTGAGCATACACAGAAGATCCCAACTCCTTAGCATGCAAACAAGACCTGCAGAGTTTGTTCTTGACAATCTCTCGAACTTCATCCTCTTGCTCACACACATTGTTCACTGACTCCAGCTATCCTGGCATTCCCTTTTGTCCTTAAAGTATGCCAAGCTTGTTTCTCCAGGTTCCTTGCTTCTGCCTGGTAAAGTCCCCCTACGTGTGATCACATCACAAGTTCCTCCCAGTCATTCACATCTTGGCTTCAAAGATTTCATCTCAGAGACAGTTTCTCCGACCACCAATTAGAAGTGAACACTCAGAGACTACCTATTACAGCAACTTGTTGATTTTACTGTACTTTATTCACCTCTAATCATTTCTTATAAATTCATAATTCATTTGTTGACTTTTTCTGTTGTTCTCAATCACAACATAAGCTCTGGGGGGGGGGGGGACAGAAACAGACCAGGTTTGGTCCAAATCTCTCCCAAGGCAACCAAACTGGTGCTTAGACCACATTCTTGAAAACCGTTAAATGAGCAAATGAATCAGTGGATGAATGCATATGATAAATTTCACTCATGTATACACGGATATATGCTAGGCACTGTACTTGGCACTGAGAATAGGTTTACGGTTTAGGAACACACATTATTTCAAAGATGCCTTTATTACTGAAACTAGAATAATTTTTTTTTAAATTAAATAGAGAAGATTCAATTTCGCACTTCATCTAAATTGTTTCTGCATAATTTTAATTGAGCCCTCTCAAGTGTTTCCGCCAATGCATTCTCTTGTGTGGTGACATTATCACTTTGTCCATCTCTAGCCCAGCTAGCCATAAGACCCAAACCAGAAATACCAATATTTGATCATGTAAGCAGGTTTAGAACCAAGCTGTAATCTCTGCATTTCCTAGGCTAGAAACTTAACTATTTGAGTGTCCATTTCTTCCTTTCAGTGGGAGTCTATACGATAGTCACTAACCATGTGCATGTGGCTATTGAACATGTAAAACGTGGCTCATGAGAAAGAAACTAAATGTATAGCTTTATTTAGTGTTCATTTAAACTTAAAACTTGGAGGAGTACAAGATCCTCCACAAGATTTGAATCCACAAGATTTGAAACTTACTTTGTCATATTTAAAAATACCATTATCTTCTTATTTAAAAATACCATTAGCTTCACATTACGTGATGTGCAAACATATCACCGTCTATGGTAAAAGGCCTAAAATTAAGTCCTGGTAGTGTGTGCCTTAGCATCTTGGGAAAACCAAGAGGGCCTTGAATGTCTTAATGGTATGTTCCCCTCCCCATTGTGTGCCCACGAATAAGGTCCCCCAGTTGGCCTAATCTGAGGAACCAGGCATGGTGCCTAAACATCCCTAGGGAGCAAATGTCAGTTTCCAATAGCCCACAGAATGTTTCATAAAAGTCAATCAAATCCTCCTGCAGGAATAGGAGATCATCTAATCCCCTTGTTATTACCAAGCCTGCCTCCCACAGCCCCTGTTTGTTCCCTTTTCCCAAGTACAATCCCCATGTGGCCCTGCATGGCACAGTGTCCTTCCCCACGAGACTGTGAGCACATGTACCGGATAAAGTGTGATTGATCTTGTATGCCCGGCTGTCGGGTGTTGTGTGTTCAGAGATTGCTGTAACCCTGGGGCGGAATCCCTCCTCCACTGAGGTGAAAAGAAGGCAATCAAAACATAATAACATTTTGATCTATTCATACCTGTCTAAATATTCTTTCTTGGGGCACCTGGGTGGCTCAGTCGGTTAAGGGTCCGACTTCAGCTCAGGTCATGATCTTGCAGTTTATGAGTTTGAGCCCCACATCGGGCTCTATGCTGACAGCTCAGAGCCTGGAGCCTGTTTCGGATTCTGTGTCTCTCTCTCTCTCTGCCCCTCCCCCGTTCATGCTCTGTCTCAAAAATAAATAAATGTTAAAATATAAATAAATAAATAAATAAATAAATTAAAAAAAATATTCTTTCTTTATGGGCAATAGTATATATGTTCAGAGTGTACATTCAAAACTTACAAATGACATTTATTACTAATAACCAATGTTTCTTTTAATTTCATAAGTGATATTTATATGCATATAGTTTCAATAAAAAAAAATTGCCAATGTCCACTCATTTTTGCTCCACAAAACAGCAATTATGAATGGCTAAAATTAGTGTTTGGAAAACATCTTTTAATGCTAAATATGAGTCTGTAAAGTGTACTGGTTCACTGAGCAACTGTTAAGCAACTTCCTTCTTGTGTTGCTGTAAGCCTGGCAGATGCCAGAAAGTAAAATTTGCTTTCCACATTTTGTCAAGCTAGGACTTCACGTGATTTGTTTTCTGCCAGTGAGATGTGTCTTGAGATATTTGGATTTATCGGGGCACGACCTTAAGTGGAAGGGAGCGGATGATGAAGTCACCCAGGTTACCTTACCACCTTATCAGTGTAGATCTGGAAGGAGGGTGTGGCTCTAAGCCCTGCTTCCTGGCTGCCTCTTCCTGATACCTGGGCTGTAATGAAGGTCATGCGCAGCTAGCTGTGCTGTGGGGATTTTTGATCCGTGGATTTTGATTAAGATGGAATTATCTCAGAGCTGTCAGTTCCTGTTCCCCCAACCTCCTTCCTGTCCTAAGCGAGAAAATCCTTTGGCTATCCCTTTGATGGTGTTCAGATCTCTTTCCAGGAAGTCCAGATAGTACTGACTCCTCCCACCCTAGCTAACATATTGTCAAACACGTATCTCTTTACAAAAATTAACTTTCTGAGGTGCCTGGGTGACTCAGTCAGCTAAGCGTCCGACTCTCGATTTTGGCTCAGTCCATGATCTTGTATGGAGCCCCTGTACTGGGCTCTATGCTAAGCATGGAGCCTGCTTGGGATTCCCTCTCTCCCTCCCTCTCTCTCTCCCTCTGCCCCACCCCTGCTACACTCTCTCTCTCTCAAAATAAATAAACCTTATTTTTTTAAATTAACTTTCTGCTTAACACAGAGATTTCTGCTATCTCTTAATGAACCCCAGATTTATCCTAGTCTATTGGACTGACTCAGCATGATAATATATCCCTTGATAACACAGTTCTACATATAATGCGACTGATGTTTACTCCTATTTTCCATTATCTCATTGCCTTGCAGTGCTGCAATGACTAGTTTTATGTGATTGAATTTTGAACCCCTCTTCAAGTACCATGGTGTATTTAATATACTTTTGAAACTAATTTACTTCTTCTAGGTCCTTAAGTCACTGATAATCATCCCTCAAAACCCAAATTATAAGCCAAACATCGAATGCAATATAATTGTTGTTTCTGATTTAGGCTCACCTCATCTAAATCAAATTCCTTTTTTTTAACCTTAATTTTTCCCCAAATAAGTACCCACTGAGGTGATCTGAAAGTTGGGTAAAATTTTGCAAAGTCATTATGGATGAAAGGGGATAAAGCTGTTGCTTTAAAGATGGTAAAGTATATGGAAAAACCTTAGGTGGGGGGAAAGACCAAGTAACTAAAAAAAGGCCAGTGTAACAGGAACACGCTAGATTGACAATAGGCCATTGGGAGGCATGGAGCCAGGGCTTGAGATGAGGCCAGGGGACCATGAAACCTGCAGTTTAATACCAGATACCGACAAATAAACAGCCTACAATCCAATGTGGTGAGACGGCCAAACAAATGAATCTGCCACAGATTCTGGAGAGGAGAGAGACACAAAGAACAGAGTGACATCTGAGAGGTGAGCAGGGAGGTGGCCCAGGAAGGGAAGGCGTGTGCAGACGGACAGCAGGGGACAGGAGTTCCGGGCTGAGTAGGGCATATTAAAGCCCTGTGAGTGGGGCTGTAGCTGAGAAACTGAAGTTTTGTAGTACGTATGCATTAGCACAGAGTACAGGGGCATGAGTGGCTCTAAATAAAGCTGCAAAACAAAAATAGGATTATGAAGAGCTTTGTAAGATATATATGGTCAGGATAAATTTATCACTCGAGCTACCTACTGCTGCTCTGAAACACAAGGAGAGGCCGAAGAATTCGATTTAAGGTATAATTACACCCCAGAGACATTTATGCCAAGTTTCAATATTCTTGAGCTTTAAGAAGGCCCATCTAGTTATGAAATGAAATGCAATGATAATTAAACTACCAGAAGGCTACAACGCAGCATCCTGCACTATGGAAGGAATGTCAGTGGCAAAAAGGAAACTCCCTTCTGCACAATCAAAGATGCAGCTAACCTATATTTCACCCCTTCTGTCAGACCCATGGGACCCACAGGACATATGCTTTCTATCTAGTTTCAAACATGTGCTTCGATGACAGGCATCCCCAAGGGGCAAGAGGAAGAATGGATTTCAAATAACATAGAAAGATGGAATAAATATCATGCTTAAAGAAATGAATTTCTCCATCTGCTTCATCATATGCAGTGAAACGTTATAGGAGCCTACCACTCTTCATCTAAACATTCCTTAAAAATGTTCACTGAAAATCTCTGAACATTCACTGCGTTAATAGGCTATTCATGCGTGGGGAAAGAATTATTAAGCTGGAAAAGGTGGAGGAAACTTTGTAAATATGAATTCAATTAACAGGGTTACGAGGTTATTTGTGTTATGTACAAATAATTTATTATTTCCGAGGACCTCATGTCTGTCCACCATTTAAGTAGCAGCTTCCATTTGGCAGTGAAGTCTGGCTATGGAGAATATAGGAAAAGGGTCACTGAATGGGTAGAGCTAAACACACCAAGGGAAAGAGGATTTACTCAGTGCTCTGGGGCACTCAAAGAGGCAACAAGGTGGCCCCACTCAAAATGTGCAGCCTCAGAAGAATGATGAGGTTGAAGCAGCATGGTTAACAAAGGAAGGACCTCGATGAACACAGAAGAAGAGGCGACATATTTATTAGCCCCACATATCAACACTATGTAACAAGTCCACTCCCAGAAGCAACTGGACTCAACATAACTCAGGATATGCCAATCACACCACAATATAGGGTCATCACTGTTCCAAGAAGCCCTGTTGCTCCCAACTCTACAAGATCATGTGAGCCCCTTTTATCTTAAAGGGAAGCCCAGGGAGGGATGTGAAAGACTTAACAATACTCCAAAGATACGGATATGTATTTCTACACGTGGCTTAAATTTTGGGAACTCACAAAATTTTAAACTGGAGAAGAGGCTGCTCAGGACCAATGTCATTAACAGTTCTGAAAACAGACATGATATTGTCATTACATATGTAAGTCTTATTGTAAATATAACCTGTGACATTGCAATCCATGCAACCACGAAAAGAATACTTAGGACAAATCATTTGAAGGCACTGGCCACAACTAATCTTAAATAATATGCATTATTAGGATATATAATATAATATTAATAAATGCCCATTGTGAAAATATAGGTAGATATGGTTAAAAGACATACTTGTGATAATGCAGGTAATTAGAGGCAAGTACAAGGGCTTTTCAAATTGAATTACTATACATCCTATTAAAGGAACTACCTTATGAGAAGCATCAAAGTAAATTGATTATCTGATCTTTGGATCCCATAAAGATACAGTTCTTGGAAAACTGGAGGAAGGTAAGAACATAAGAAAGGTTATCATTTGTATCTGTCGTAAATCTGATGTCTGGTTGGTTCAGAATGAGGACACAGCATGACTTCTTTTAACCCTGTAAAAGTCTCAGTATTTAGCTATGGTGCTTGGGGTGGGAAGACATGTGAAATGTTTTACTAATTTCCACTGTTTTCATACTCTGGCTATATCTTACAGAGACTTTAGAGTACCCAAGTAATTAAGTTGGGATCCAACCATTTCCGGCAATGCTAGAAGCCTGGCAGCAATGTACTCTGTTTCATAGTCTCTGGTCAGAAAATTTCCATCACCATTTCTTGATCATATCCCTCGTACGTTTATATGCAACCTGCTTTGCAACAGACTCTTACTACCACTGTGAGTTTCTTTATGACTTTTTATCTTATTCCAAAACCATTCTCAGGATTTCCACAACTTCTCCTGATCTTATTGCGTTGGTACACTTTCAATGATGTGGCCTCCTCTCCTCACTTTCTTGTAAAAGCACCTTTTACAGGCACTACTCTCATAGATCCTATCACAGACAACTATGCAGCCAACATATTGGGGGACACGCAGATTATTTAGGTGTAATAGCTAGTTTCTAAATCATCTGGGATTTCTATGCTATTTTAAAGTAAATAAATATTTGTAGTTCATGGTTCAAAAGTCATAAAAAAAAACTTTGTCATACACATTATAATTACCAAGGAAAGATTATGACAAAGTCACACAGGTCAAAATAAATTTAACATTATGTTTCATCACTTTTCCAAGAACATGTAAACTCAGAGTCAAAAAAAAAAAAAAACCAACAAATTTTTATATCATCAAAATAGAATGCAATGCATCATTTACCACACATTTACCAGAGTAGTGTCTACCCCAGTGGGCTTGCTGGGTTGCCTTGATAGCTTGGGTTCCTGGAGTTACAGGTCTTAATGTGGCACCAAACTGTAGAAGTTACAAG
This sequence comes from Lynx canadensis, assembly GCF_007474595.2. Lineage (NCBI taxonomy): Eukaryota > Metazoa > Chordata > Mammalia > Carnivora > Felidae > Lynx > Lynx canadensis. Next base: position 222,052,362 of record NC_044303.2, on the reverse strand, counting down.
CATAGACATTTGTTGGATTGTCTAGATTTGAATCCAGCATGGATTCAAGTTACTATTTGTAAATTCTATTTATAAATGCTTAGAACAGTGTCTGGCCTGTAATAAACCAATAAAAAAAATAAATAATAATATACCTGTAATAAATTTAAGTGGCTTTTATTAAACAACTATTAGATTCTGTCTTTCTTTGTGGAATAATCTCTCCTTCAATATTTCTTTGGTGCCAGAAAGCCATGGGTCCCCTTCCATTTCAAGCCAGCTACCTTCCATTGAAAAGGTTTAAAAGATTCATTCTCAGTGTTTGTGGGTTTTTTTTCCTTTTCCATAATTTCCAATATATTCTTAGTGGTTGTTTGTCTAAACTTTGTTTCTCTTGTATTTCCAAATTTAGTTCTTGTGTTGTTCTGCTAATTACTTCAACAATCATTCAGTAAATTGTCTGAAGATGAACATCTATTTCTGACGTACATACATAAGTCTGCATGTGCCCCTTCATGACTTGCTCCCACGGCTCCTTTAATTCTTTCAAAATGTTATTTTATTGGGACTTCCTTCTCTAAATATGTGTTTAAAATTGGCAAAATACTATTTCTCCTTTCCTCCACAGCACAGAAACTTTCTATCCCTCCTCCTGGCTTATTTTCTGTACAGCATTTATGATTTTTTATAATCAGATTTATCAATCCTTTTAATATAAATTAATATTTATATAATTTAATTGCTTGGTTTTTTTTCTCTTAACTAGAATGTAAAGCACCAAAGTGGTTATTAGTTTTTAATGGTATTTTTCTTATGTTTATCCACTACTTGCAGAAGAGTTCGTGACACAAATTAACATTTGGACTATTTTCAAAACTATTTTTCAGTAAAATTATCCATGAATCTATAAAATCTATACCCCCCCGCACCCCCATCACTGGATGCTTTAGGTAACTAGGGAGAAAGTTATTAGGGAAAAAATAAAGAGGAAAAGTGAATTAGTTTTTTTTTTTTATGATACCCATTTTTCAGAAGCATTTGAAAAATAAACAGCATTTTAAAATGCTACTGAGATACTGAAATCCATTTAACATATAATATTATTTTTCTCATCTATTATTTTAAGAAAATAATTCAGATATGTAGACATAGGGGCAAATATTTGCTCTTTGGTAGCCTATTGTTTTTTCAGGAGATCCTACCACCCACGATTTTGTGATTAAATAGCAGTAAGTATTATGAAGTAAAAAGTGATAGTCTATTTTTAGTCCAACAACATACAGTAAGTATCCACCATATATTTGAGTATCAACCTTAATTTATGTGGCAAAGAAGTGTAGCCAAGTGCCTAAGTTCTGTACCATTCTTCTCTTGAACTGTTGATGAAATATGCAACACAGGCTTGTTACAGAACAGTTAAGGGAGCAACTAAATGCAAAGGTACACAATAAAACAAAGCTGTGTTCCTTAAAAATCTTTATAGAAGCTTGTATCAAAGCATATGGTACGAAATCACCATTCTGGAGGAAGGAAAAGTGGTTGCTAAAAAGATATTTGAACTAAATTGGAGTAGTATAGTACTCTCTGCGGAGTGGAAAGAAAGGTTATTTGTCCCAAGCATGGGGTGTAGAATAGGGTACACTCATTGCAGAAGTAGCAATAATATTAAAACATGATATCAAATGATATTTAGTATCAAGTACAATACAAATTATAATGATATTTTAAAAATCTGCTATGTTATTCTAGTTTTTTTCAAAGAAGGGCAGTTGAGACTTTCTGAAATGTTGAATTAAATCATATTCAAATATAAACACAAAATAAGTTTCAATGCAAAATATAAATATATATTTTTAACTTTCAGCCACTCTGGATGAATCACACTATATAGCTCCCCTTAACTGAAATAGATAATTAAGTATTGGCTACATTAAAAAAATCATTGCCAAGGGATATCTGATATTAAGATAGGGAATCAGAAATTGGAATCTATTTGTGTCTCCTTAATAGGCTCATAATTATCCTTGAATAAGTGATTTTGTTATTCTCTGCTCTTTCCTTGTGTTTTTAATAAAATTGTCAAGGTCAGCTGCATCATGAATTGACTGAAAACAATACTGAAAATATTGACAATTTGGTATTTTTCAAAAGGTTTAAGATCTGATTAAAGTGCTTACCTTTAACAAAAAATGAAACCTGTCACTATGTACGATTTACTCATTTGCATTCAAAGACCTTTGATTAGAATAATTTTTCAAATATAAACAATTAGTAACAGGCCATTTGTTTACTAAATGTTATAGGAGAGACCCAGCTGTCTGTATCTCCTTCATTTGACTATTGTGAAGTTAGAATTTTCTCATGACATTTCACTATTTAAAAATGTTCAGCTAAATAACATCTTGTCAGATTAGATATTTTAAGGCTATCTTCCACATACTAGCCAAGAAGAAACGTGTTTCAATCTAAGAAAATCACGAGTATTTCTGTCATTTGACTCCATTTTTCGTATACCCCGGAAATACATCTTATCCCTTATTTTGATGTGGAAGGGGACATTTTAAAATGAACTTTAAAATCATGCCCTGCTGACTTGCAAATGGCAGGCCGATGCTAAATGAGAGAAGCCTTAAAAACTCTGATACCTTTTATCCCTGCACAGAGAGATTCCATGCTCCGTATGTTCTAATCCTTGGCTTTCCAATATTGCCTTTACGAGGTTAAGGAGATGAATGTTCATTGCTTTTAATCCTTACCATGATTTATGAGCCTCTTGGTATCCTTTCCCCAGAGCAGCTACAACTGTGTGGCTGTTCTGCCTGCTGCTTAAATTACACAGACATCTGCAAAGTAAATTATGGATTGTTGTCCCATAGACCATAACCAAGCATTCTCTTCATCTCTCCTGCAGGATTTTTTCTTTTTTTTTAATTAGAACAAAGACCGCATACAGTTGTACTTGCCTAAGTCCTGAAGAAATGTTAAGCTAACCTGAATGATAGCACAACGACCTGGATTATGACCTATCACATAACACCAAAGCAGCCTGACATCTAACAGGATTACTTTAAAGTTGGAAGGGAAAAAACAAAAACAAAAACAAAAACAACTTCCCTTTATTTATGTTTCTTCTTTATTTAAGGAACACCATCTTTATGTTCACAGAAGGAAGGTGACCTTTAAAATTAACTGAAGATGTGTGCCATGCAATAAAGACACATGTAAAGTGACCTTTCAGTCTCTGAGTGTGCAAGATTTTAAGAGCATCTTGTGGCCTATGGTTCTTTGAACCAAATATTGACAAAGAAATAAAAAAAAATACATAAAGGAAAATTCGTGAAAGATTGAAGTACCTCTTTAGGGTTTGTTTTTCTTCTACTGTTATTACTTGTAGTAAAGCTGGTTTAATAATCCTGGAAATTTGCAGAGATCATGAGTAATTGGAACAATTCTTTTTTCTGAATAAGAAGTCTAGCAGAGTCTAAGAAGAAATGGTCATCTCCTTCTGTATTCTCCTTTCTGTTCTCTGCTTACTATTTTGTGCAGATGATGACTCATAATTCCCAATGACAAGTCCATTGTGAAATCCTAATAGGCATGTCTCAAATGACTAACCTTTGACAGTTACCCCAAATTAGAAATAGCCCAGCATTTTTTTTTTCCAAATGTGCTAATTGCAATGCAAACAATAACCCATCAGGGAAAACCTCACTAACAAAATTTACAAAATGATTTCTAGTAATGCCTTACAAAGTACATTTCTTTTTTAAACAGATGGCTGTGCAATTCATTTTTTTTTGAATCCTACTGTCAACTCAGCAGGATGTTGTGAGGGCTAAAACCAGAAATGCTCAAATCTACTCCTCGCTGAGCAGATCTGTTGCTGCCTCTGTGTTTCCATCACTTTCCTTTTCACCTCATCACTGCTGAGAGGCAATGTTCCCTGAGTGTCAGGACCTGATGTTCATACCAATGCCCTAAAGACTTTGTTTTCTTTTTTTCTTTCTTTCTTTCTTTCTTTCTTTCTTTCTTTCTTTCTTTCTTTCAAGATAGATCTTGTATCTGTTTACCTCTGTGTCAGCCTCTGTATTCATTTCCAAAACTTTCCTTTGGGGACCCCACTTTGCATTCTTCACCTCATGAAATGAAGTATTAAAGGAATCCTGAAAGATTTGATTTAGTTAAAACCCTAAACTAAATATATCTGTAAATAAACAAATACCTTTTGAATACCGATTACACACAAGTAATTGTCTAAGAAATTATAGGATCTGGTCACAAATAAGATGAAAGATATATAAGATATATCCAAAGATATATAATATATATATTTCTCCAATCCCCAATACATTTCCAGCAATTATTTCCTTAAACACACACGCACGCGCGCACACACACACACACACACACACGTGCATACCCTGCTAATCAGATTATTTCTCTACATTCAAAAATAAATAGCAAAAACAAACATGGCTCCATATCTTATAAAACATAAATCGCACAGCCCAGATATGTTCTGAAATTTCATTCAAGCTTCTTCATCATCTGGACCTATTCTTCTAGATTTATCTGCCAACTCGCCTCATATTTGATGCTCACTGCATTTCCTAACTGTCCAAATGGCTTAAGATTCACCATGCATGAAACGTTACATATCTTTATGTCTGTTATACATCTATCGACTTTTCTTTACATATTTGTACACACTTATCTTTAAAGTCCAGTTCAAATGCATCATTTCTGTATTTTCCACCCCCTTTCAACCATAGCATACAAAAGAAATCCTATTCCAAATTCTCTGAAACCACAGCATTTTTAATAATGCAACACAAAACTATCCTCTACATAATCAAAGACTGCTGTCTGACCATAAAAAAAAAAGAATATTTCATTGTCTTCCTTTTCAGATGATTGATAAGCTAATCTAATTACTTGTTAGGCAATCATGAATGTAAGTGACAAATAAGGACAAACACTAAATTTTGTGAAATTTTAGAGTAAATTGACTGCTCTTTCTTTGGTTGGTCAAAAAAGAAGTTAAGAAAGGAGATCATAGGATTTTAAATAGGCCCCAGAGCCTTACTCTATTCAATATTGAATTAATAAAAGACACATATTTTAGTACTAAGTTTGTTTGGCTTGAAACATATTGCCTTCAATGTCCTTAGATATCACTCTCTAGTTTGTTAAATCATTCCACTGAGATTACTTTCAGGTCTACTTTCTTGTGTGAAATTTATGAAAACTCTTACATTAAAAGGAAAGCAATTTCAAGCCATTCTCTACAAATGTCTTCTGCATTCATTTGATTTTTTTTCCACATTGAAAACAAGTGAACATCCTAATTACTTTAAATTTAAAGTATTTAAATTTCTTGGGGCACCTGGGTGGCTCAGTCGGTTATGCATCCGACTTGGGCTCAGGTCGCGATCTCGCGGTTTGTGGGTTTGAGCCCCACATCCAGCTCTGTGCTGACAACTCAGAGCCTGGAGCCTGCTTCAGATTCTGTGTCTCCCTCTCTCTCTACTCCTCCCCTGCTCATGCTCGGTCTCTCAGAAATAAATAAATGTTAAAAAAATTTCAATTTATCCTTTCTCATGTTACTATGTTTAAACTATTCTCATGTAAAATGATGATCATTTTCCTATATATTCCTTTTAACTGTGGTTATAGCACAGAGAGAACCAAAGAATATTTGGGAAGAGTGTGCTCCCCTTTTATTTGGATCTTTGGTGATTTTAATGCTTCATTAAGCTTTACAGAAAGAGATTAATAATTAGTACGGTGTGGTATTAATTTTTGATTACTCATACTTGTAGCATAGATAATATTTAAGTTGCTGAAATCATGGTTTTGCAGAAAGGACAAGTTGCTGGTTACAAAAATTAATTCTGAAGCGTGAAGCTGTTTTATCCTATCAATATAAGATCTGGAATGAAACCCCACTCCAAAATTTTGAGGTCAGAAATTTTAAAAGTATCTGAATTTCCTATAAAAATGTGAAGATTTTACAAGATAAAGTGAGATTTTTACACATAGAAATTCTGAATATTGATGAAAACAACTTGAAAGACAGAACAGATGACAAAAGGCATTAGTATTTGAGATATCCAATGCTTAATTTCAAACTTTTAAACCTGAAAAATGTTATCTAAAATTTGTATAGAATTTACTCAAATCTGATACTTGAAATTAACTGACAATGTTATAAAACTAGATTAAAGTGTAACATTTTTTGAATAAATATATCTCTTCAAGGAAAAGTTAAAAACAGAAAGAAACCATGTAATTTTTTTTTCATTTATTAACTGAGTATGCGGAGGGAGTTTGAATAAATATCACAGCAAGATCCAGAAAGCCACATTAGCTTAATTATATTTGCCTTATCTCTTTAACCTTTTCTTTCTGAGCTATTATATCAATAGTTAATCTTAATTGATCACTGATTGAGAACTGAGAGCATGAAGCTTGTTTTGAATACTGCCTAAGAATAGATCTAATGGTTACGGAGCAGAGAGTGTCAAGGCAGTGCTTTAATTATTGTCTCCAGAAGGTTAACTGTAAGTGTCTACATCTCAGAGTTCAGATTCCTGCCATCAGCAAAGGAAAAGCAGCCTATCACTACCTGCCCAAGAAACAACTGAATTACACTCTGCCATATTAATATTAATAAAGACAAGAAAATTTGAGACTGTGTCCCTGTTTCCGGTGTCAGAGCTTCATCTAAAGTTTGCCTTTGAAAGGAGACCTATCCAATTGAACAAAAGTAATATCCACTAATTATGAGGGGCTAGTCAAGGTGTCATGAAAATATAAAAGCAGAAAATCAATTTCTGTTCATAAGAAAGCACACAGTCACTAGGTCTTCTCGAATCTGCATGTAAATTAAAACAGTGCAAGAAAAATATGACGAAGATGCTCAAACATACAGATTTCATGCTAAAAGAAATGATTAGTACTTAAGTTTCATGGTTGTGTCATCTTTATGTCAACCGCCTAAAAGTACATAAACATTTGAATATTTTGATTTGTAAGAAAACATATATTTAAAAAAAAAGAATTTTCAAAAGAATTAAAATTTTGAATTATTAAGAGATTAAAATATAGGCATTAATGATAGTTAAATGTCACCTACCATTGAAAAGGCTGACATCCTTTAAAACTCCAACATGCTATTGAGTTCCAAATGGACTGTATTCCCAAAAAGAGCCAAACAGAGCTGGAAAAACAAACATACACAATGATGTTATTTTTTTTTAACTTAAATTCAATTTAGTTAACGTACAGTGTAGTCTTGGCTGCAGGAGTAGAACTCAGTGATTCATCTCTTACATATGACACCCAGTGCTCATCTCAAATCATACCCTCCTTAATGCCCATCATCCATTTAACCCATCCCCCCACTCACTTCCCCTCCAGCAGCCCTCAGTTTGTTCTCTGTCTTTAAGAGTTTCTTTTGGTTTGCCTCCAACTCTGTTTTTATCTCATTTTTCTTTCCCTTCCCCTGTGTTCATCTGTTGCGTTTCTCAAATCCCACATATTAGTGAAATCATATGATATGTCTTTCTCTGACTGACTTATTTGGCTTAGATAATACCCTCTAGAGATATTATGCTAAGCAAAAATTTTATATAAATATATATATATGTATATGTATATATATGTATGTATGTATATAATATATATTAGAATATTTCACATTTACTTAAAAGCTACAGAGATTTTTCAGAGTTCTCATAAACTCCAATTTCTTCTGTCATTAGCATTTTACATTAGAATGGTTTAACAGTCACAACTTTTGATGCATTGTGATATACGGGCTTAAACGAACCAATATTGATATATTATTCTTATTTCATGAGTTTTTATCCCAATGTCCTCTTTCTGTTCCAGATATCGCCTTGAATTTAGCCTTTATGTCTCCCCAGCCTGCTCTGAGAGGTGACAGTTTTTCAGATTTTCCTTGGTTTTGATGGCCTTTAGAGTTTTGAAGAGTAATGCTGAGGCACTGCAGAATGTCTCTCAATTGGAATTTGCCTGATTTTGTTTCTTATGACTAGATAAGTGGGATGTATGGTCTAATTTTTCTCACTAGACTGGTTTTTGAAGGGAACACCATACAGGCAGGGTCATCCTCTTAACTTCCTATTGACGATGCAGGAAACCAGCCTGACTTCTATTCTGTTCCACACTGTGCCTTTGGAAGCAAGTCACCAAACACAGTCCACACTCAGGGGAAGGGAATTATGTTCCACCTCCTTGAGGGTGAAATGTTTGCAGGATTTATTTGGAATTCTTCTGCAAGAAAGACTTGTTTTTCTTCTCCCAGTTTCTGTGCTTGTTTGTGTCTTCAATCATTCATTAATTCATTCAGTGATTTGTGTACCTCATTATGAATTCATAGATGTTTATTTCATATTTTGTGTCATAATCTGATACTATATCATTTCTTTTGTTGTTCAAATTGTTCCAACTTTGGTCTTTGTGAGCCCTTGCACTTGGTTTTGTGACCTTTTGACATATCACATAAAACTATTCATTGAGCAGTTACTTATATTCTGGCATTAAAGTAAGAAAGAGATTCAAAAGAAACTCTAAGCCATCCCAAACCTTTAAATTATATTAGAGGGACACCTCGGTGGTTCAGTTGGTTAAGCATCTGACTCTTGGTTTTGGCTCAGGTCATGATCTCATGGTTATGGCTTCGAGCCTGACATCAGGCTGTGTGCTGACAGTGCAGAGCCTGCTTGGGATTCTCTCTCTCCTTCTCTCTCTCTGCACTACCCCCACTCAGGCTGTCTCTCCCCAACCCCCCCAACCCCAACCTGTCTCTGTTTCTCAAAATAAATAAACTTAAAAAATAAAATAAATACAATAAATTTCATTAGAAATGTTGGCTAAAATGTATCAAAATCTATATCAGTTTCCTGTGGCTGTGACAATAAATGACCACAAATGTAGTAGCTTAAAGGAACAGAAATTTATTCTGTCACAGTTTTAGAGGTCAGAAGTCTGAAATCAAGGGGCAAGCAGGGCTCTCTTCCATCAGAGGATCTCGAGAAGAATCCATTCCTGGTCTCTTCAAATGTCTAGTGATTGTCAGCATGCCTTGTGCCTGTGGCCATATCATCCCAGTCTTCAAGGCTGGCCTCTTCAAACGTTTCCTTCCTCTTTCACATCCCTTTCTCCTCAGCATGGGCCAAAGCTCCCTATGCTTATAATCGTACATAGACGGTCTCTCATTTATGATAGTTCAACTTACGATTTTTTTTTACACTATAATGGTGCAAAAGTGATACACATTCAGAGGAAACCGTATTTTGAAATCTGCAATTTTGATCTTTTGTTGACGAGTGAGATGCCTAGGATCCTGTCCCATGAAGCTGGGCGACAACAGCCAGTGCAGCCCCCAGTCAGCCATCCGTGGGGGTAAACAAGTGATACCCTGGTTGTCATCCTGCACCCACAAAGCTGTTCTGTTTTTGTCTTTCAGTACAGTATTCAATAAGTTACATGAGACATTCCAAACGTTATTATAAAATAGGCTTGGCTTTAGAGGATTTTGCCCAACTGTAGACTAATGTAAGTGTTCTGAGTAGGTTAGGCCAAGATATGGTGTTCTGTAGGCTAAGGGTATTAAATGCAATTTTGACTTGTGGTATTTTCAACTTGTAATGGGTTTACTGAGATGTAGTCTAGGACAATCTGTGTGTGATTGCATTTTGGGCCCACCTAGACAATCCAGTATAACCCTCCCATCTCAATATCCTTACCTTAATCACAACCACGAAGACCCTTTATTGCCACAAAGAAAATTTATAGGTTTCATGAATTAGGAGACAGCTATATTTTGTGAGGTTATTTTTTGAGCACACCATAGACTACCTTGTAGACTTGCTTCCTATCTCCTTCCATAGAGGAGAACAAATTACTAGAATAAAACAATTTTCTCAAGAGTCTATTTCACATGAGGCAGTGTGTATAGCCCTGATAGCATTAGAAATATAATCAAACACAATGAAAGGATATTTTAAAATATTGCTTAAGACGACATAGGACAGGCATAATTTTAACTTCCTTAGAGCAATAGATATTAATTATGTAACTTAAATAATCGTCTCCCTCTTTTCCTTATAGACTAGGACCATGGATAACTTACAGTTATGTTGTTCTTCATGAAATAAAACTATCGAACTGAAGTTTCAGAATTATGGCTACACCATCTTTAGAAAAAAATTCATAATTAAGGAAACCTTTAGACAAATTTTAAAGGAAATGCTTTGTGAATTCTACTGCATACTGCGTTTGTAAGTTATTATTACTGGTACAAAATATCTTATGCCTGGTCAATTTTTAAGGAAACTTGACATAAGAGGAACTAGCAATAAAGTAAGAGGAGTGGGAGCTTATTAGTTGGGAAATTATCAGAAACATACAAAAGCATGAATGACTTCAGTGAGGTTTAAATTCCCAGCATTGGTAAGGGAATCCAGACCTCAGCCACAAGAACTAAAGGAACAAGGAATGAGATACTTGAATGCAAGAGGTATGTAAAAAGGATTGTCCCATCTATGGGATGGGAATTTAAAAAAACTTCTGCACATCAGTTCTGTGAAGCTGTACAAATATTAGCCGCTCACCAAGGATCATAGAAAAGAGGTCACCAGTAAGAAGGCAGATGGCAAGCATAGACTTCGTGGGTATAAGACATCCAGATTCACACACAGGTATGGTGTGGGGACTTGAACCCAAGATACTATAGCACTGGTGAAACTATTAGAGTTTCAGCTGAGCAAATACAAAAATGTCTTTAAGGTATTCTTGCGTAATCTAAGGGATGAGACTCCCATAGTAGGGAAAAAATAATAAGAGAAAGGAAAACACATGAATGAACTCAGCAGAAGCAATAAAATGGAAAATTTGTTTCTTAAGAGCTGGAAATAATAGAACATTTTGTAAAAGATATATGTAATGTATTTAAAGTCTTCAGAGTCAGGGCGCCTGGGTGGCGCAGTCGGTTGAGCGTCCGACTTCAGCCAGGTCACGATCTCGCGGTCTGGGAGTTCGAGCCCCGCGTCAGGCTCTGGGCTGATGGCTCAGAGCCTGAAGCCTGTTTCCGATTCTTTGTCTCCCTCTCTCTCTGCCCCTCCCCCGTTCATGCTCTGTCTCTCTCTGTCCCAAAAATAAATAAACGTTGAAAAAAAAAATTTTATAAAGTCTTCAAAGAAAGAAAGAAAAAAAATGTTTCCTTTATCAGAACATACACAAAAATAACTTTCAGTTGTGTAGAGAAATAAAGCCTTAAAAATATGAAAGAAAATACACAGCATATTTTGATGAAATAGGAAAAAAAGCTTTTCTTTAAACAAAATGTTAAAAGCACAAAGCAAAATAATGATACATTTGAGCTAAAATTTAATGTATTCAAAATTTAACTTTACTAACAAAAGGAATCTATGTCAGTGATTGTGAGAAGATTTGTAGTTTATGAAATAAAGTTTAGAGAATAGATTATATAAGAATTTTAATATTTAAAAAATGAATTTGTGGGATTCCACATCAGCCATCACTGGAGAAATGCAAATTAACATGGCAATGACGTATTATTCCATCCTCAATTAGATTAGTAAAAATATTTTTAGTTAAATATAATGCCTGAAATGATCAATAATAAACAAAGATGTGGAGTGATATAGTGTTGGTGGTGAACACTGATAAAACCACTTTGAAAAACCGTTTGGCAATAACGATTAGAGGTAAAAATTCAGGTAACCTCTTCCCTAGCAATTTCCCTCCTGTATAACCATGCTAGACAAAGTCTTTCACAAATGTGCAAAGAAATAGGCAAAGGAATATTTACTGAAGCTTTGTTCAAATTCCTAAAAGAATTGGCATTTTTGAACCTCATAACAAATGCACATGCAAATACAACCAATTATTGTCCATATTTCAAATATTAAGTTAAAAAGTTTTACTTGTAATTTATCGGAAAATATTTATTTTTGGTCTATATTTGCATGTGTGTGTATAATTGCATGCATGGGGGTTTGTGTTTGTACGTGGAGTGTGTACGATATTAGACACAGCAGTTTTCTTTATTATATCGCAATCATGATTAAGAATATTATACCTAATTTATTCAAGAGGAACAATCACAAAAACAGATCAGTATTACTAAGAGGGCTTATGAGTATATAAATATTTGAAAACACAGTGGGCAGGTACCACACACTTTAATAAAAAAGGACAACACTAGAGTCAGGAGAAATATATGTAGTTAAGGCTCTTAGGTGACAAAGTAATAAGATCAGATACCATTTTATTAGTAAAGAGGATATACCACAGGATTAGATACTGTTTTGTGTTCCTCTACCTGCTTCTGGCATAAAGATAAATCCCCTTATAAGCAGCTAACCTGCTTCATTGCAGGTAGTGGTAGAGATGTACAGCAATGAAAATAAATGACACCAGAAAAACATAAGCTGAGGGAAGAGTGAAAAAAACAGGTAGTAGCTGTGCTTCAACAAGACCCAGGGCAGTAGTTCAAAGCAAGTACAGTCTGCAAGAGCACAATTCATGAGGCCATTTCGGCTAAGGTAAGAAAGTCTAGGACTAACAACATCAGCTGAGGACAAGTAGTTATCAAATGTTGGATGACAGGACTCACTGTAGAAACTGTAACCTGGGCTGAGACATATATGTCATTTCCAATGCCCCTACTACCAAAATGAAAAAGATTTAAAGAGAGGTAATACCTGTGGTATGTTGAATAGTAATGAAGGGGATTAGAAACAAATTTCTGCCAAAATATGAGATGAGTCTATTTCACAAATAAGCTGAAGATACTTGTAATAATTATCTTCCGGAAAAATGTTATGACAGAAAACAGGTAGGATACTCGGATAATATCCCACTAATACCTCTTGAATTAAAAGACTGAAGAACTGGAGTACCTCTGTGTAGCCTGCAGTTGGGATTTCTTTAAAGGCTTTGTTTCCAGAACTTTCAAAGAAATCATACCATGAAGTCCACCAATAAACCACAGCCAAACCAATGAGATATCTGCAGGTGGTTGAGTTCTCTCCTGATATGTCTGACTGTCACTAGGGAAGGTGGCCCAACCAAAAAAAAAAAAAAAAAAAAAAAAATCTGGTATGGAATGTTGGTTACTTATAAAAAGAAGAAGAAGAAGAAGAAGAAGAAGAAGAAGAAGAAGAAGAAGAAGGAGGAGGAGGAGGAAAAAGAAGAAGTTTTCACCTGCAGGTGCTCTCCAGGAACTTGATGTTTCTCCACACCCACTGTATAATGAATATGGCTGACAATGGATATCATAGTTATCAGCTTTTGAACTTCAGATCATGGAGCATTCAAGTATCACCCATGTAACAAAGAGGAATATACTCACTTTTTGAAATATAAATGATGCTTGATTTGAAATCTCTGTATTTAGCATATATTAGAAGTTCTAAGAAAGAATCAGTAATATTTAAGGATACTTCAAATGCAGAATATATTAAGAAAAACAATGTGTTAAATAAAGGAAGAGATGTTTTAAAATGACAAGAGTATTTTCACTCAATAAACTTAAAGAATAGGCCAAATAAAAACAACAACAAAAAGACAAGTCATTAAAATAACAGAATAGGAGGGGCGCCTGGGTGGCGCAGTCGGTTAAGCGTCCGACTTCAGCCAGGTCACGATCTCGCGGTCCGTGAGTTCGAGCCCCGCGTCAGGCTCTGGGCTGATGGCTCAGAGCCTGGAGCCTGTTTCCGATTCTGTGTCTCCCTCTCTCTCTGCCCCTCCCCTGTTCATGCTCTGTTTCTCTCTGTCCCAAAAATAAATAAACGTTGAAAAAAAAAAATAACAGAATAGGATAAATATAGGTGTTTCTGAATCAAGGTAATTGGTGTATCATAACACTTAAAATAACATGATTATGGGGTACCTGGATGGCACAGTCAGTTAAGACCCTGCTTTGGCTCAGGTCATGATCTCAGTTTGCAGCTTCGAGCCCTGTGTTGGGCTCTGTGTTGACAGTTCAGAACCTAGAGCCTGCTTCTGATTCTGTGTGTGTGTGTGTGTGTGTGTGTGTGTGTGTGTCTGCCCCTCTCCCTGCTTGCAGTCTGCCTCTCTCTCTCAAAAATAAACATTAATTAAAAAAAATAAATAAAATAACATGATTATGAGCAATTATATGCCAACAAATTGGGCAATCTGGAAGACATGAATAAATTCCTAGAAACATATAAACTACCAAAACTGAAACAAGAAGAAATAGAAAATTTGAACAGAATTGTAACAAGTAAAGAAATTGTTTCAGTAATCAAAAATCTCCCAACAAACAAGAGTCAAGGGCCAAATGGCTTTCCAGGAGAATTCTACCAAACATTTAAAGAAGACTTAACACCTATTATTTTGAAGCTTCTCCAAAAAATAGAAATGGATGGAAAACTTGCAAACTCACTCTACCAGGACAGCATTACTTTGATTCCAAACCCAGACAAAGACTCCACCAAAAAAAGAACTACACAGCAATTTCCCTGATGAACATGGATGCAAAAATTCTCAACAACATACTATCAAACTAGATCCAATAATACATTAAAAAAATTATTCACTGCAATCAAGTGGTATTTATTCTTAGGATGCAAGGCTGATTCAATACCCACAAATCCATTAATGTGATACATCATATTAATAAAATAAAAGATAGGAGCGCCTGGGGGGCTCAGTCGGTTGAGTGTCCAACTTCAGCTCAGGTCATGATCTCACAGTTCGTGAGTTCAAGTCCCGCGTCCAGCTCTGTGCTGACCGCTCAGAGCCTGAAGCCTGCTTCAGATTCTGTGTCTCCCTCTCTCTCTGCCCCTTCCCCACTTATGCTCTGTCTCTATCTCTCAAAAATGAATAAACGTTAAAAAAATTAATAAAATAAAGGATAAGAACCACATGATTCTCCCAATAGATGCAGACAAAGCATTTGACAAAATACAGCATCCCTTCTTGATAAAAACCCTCAAAAAAGGAGGAATAGAAGGAACATACCTCAAGATCATAAAGACCATATACAAAAGACCCACAGCTATCACCCTCAATGGGGAAAAACTGAGAGCTTTCCCCCTAAGGTCAAGAAAATGACAGGGATGTCCACTCTCACCAATGTTGTTCAACATAGTGTTGGGAGTCCTAGCTTCAGTACTCAGACAACAAAAAGAAAAAAAAAATTCAAATGGGCAAGGAAGAAGTCAAACTTTCACTCTTCACAAATGAAATGATACTCTATGTGGAAAACCCGAAAGACTCCACCATAAAACTTCTAGAACTGATACATGAATCCAGCAAAGTCACAGACCATAAAATCACCATACAGAAATCTGTGATATTTCTATACATAAATAATGAAACACCATAAAATCAAGAAATTGATCCCATTTACAATTGCACCAAGAACCATAAAATACCAAGGAATAAACTTAACCAAAGAGGTAAATGATCTATACACTGAAAACCTTAGAAAGTTTATGAAAGAAATTGAAGAAGACACAACGAAATGTTCCATGCTCAAGGACTGGAAGAATAAATATTGTTAAAATGTTGATACTACCCAAAGCAATCTACATATTCAATGCAAACCCTACCATAGTAACACCAGCATTCTTCACAGAGCTAGAAAAAATAATTCTAAAATTTGTATCAAACCAGAAAAGACCCCAAATGGCCAAAGTAATGTTGAAAAAGAAACCAAAGCTGGAGGCATCACAATTGCGGACTCCACCCTGTATTACAAAGCTGTACTCATCAAGATAGTATGGTGATAGTATGGTATTAACAAAAAAACAGACACTCAGATCAATGGAACAGAAAAGAGAACACAGAAATATACCCACAAACATATGGCCAACTAATCTTTGACAAAGCAGGAAAGACTGTCCAATGGAATAAAGACAGTCTCTTCAGCAAGTGGTGCTGGGAAAACTGGACACGAACATGCAGAAGAATGAACTTGGACCACTTTCTTTTTTTTTTTTTTAAGAATATTCAACGTTTATTTATTTTTGGGACAGAGAGAGACAGAGCATGAACGGGGGAGGGGCAGAGAGAGAGGGAGACACAGAATCGGAAACAGGCTCCAGGCTCCGAGCCATCAGCCCAGAGCCCGACGCGGGGCTCGAACTCACGGACCGCGAGATCGTGACCTGGCTGAAGTCGGACGCTTAACCGACTGCGCCACCCAGGCGCCCCGAGGACCACTTTCTTACACCATACACAAAAATAATATCAAAGTGGATGAAACGTCTAAAGATAAAACAGGAAACCATCAAAATCCTAGAGGAGAAAGCAGGCAAAAACTTCTTTGGCCTCAGCTGCAACAATTTCCTATGTCTCCAGAGGCAAGGGAAACAAAAACAAAAATGAACCATTGGGCCTTCATCAAGATAAAAACCTTCTACACAGCAAAGGAAACAATCAGCAAAATTATAAGGCACCCAATGGAATGGGAGAAGATATTTGCAAATGACCTATCAGATAAAGGGTTGGTATCCAAAACCTATAAAGAACTTATAAAACTCAACATCTAAAAAACAAACAATCCAGTGAAGAAATGGGTAAAAGGCATGAACAGACACTTTATCAAAGAAGGCATCCAGATTGCTAAGAAACTCCTGAAAAGATGCTTATCATCACTCATTATTAGGGAAATACAAATCAAAACCACAATGAGATACCACCTCAAAGCAGCCAGAATGGCTACAATTAACAAGTCAGGAAACAACAGATACTGGCAAGGATGTGGAGGAAGGGGAACACTTTTGCATTGCTGATGGGAATCCAAACAGGTGTAGCTACTCTGGAAAACAGTGTGGATGTTCCTCAAAAATTTTAAAATAAAACTACCCTACAACCCAGCAATTGCACTACCAAAAATTTATCCAAGGGATACAAATATGCTGATTCAAAGAGGCACATGCACCCCAATGTTTATAGCAGCACTATAAACAATAGCCAAGTTATGGAAAGAGCCCAAATGTCCATAGACTGATTGACATAGACTGATGGACTGATAAAGAAGATATGGTATGTACACACACACACACACACACACACACACACACACACACTGGAATATTACTCAGCAATAAAAAAGAATGAAATCTTGTCATTTGCAACAACTTGTGGATGGAAGTAGAGTGTATTATGCTAAGCAAAAGAAGTCCATCAGGGAAAGACAAATATCATGTGATTTCACTCACATGTGGAATTTAAGAAACAAAACATGAACATAGGAAAGGGAAAGAAAAGTAAGATAAAAAGAGAGAGGGAGACAAACCATAAGAGACAGAGAACAAACTGAGGGTTGCTAGAGGGGTGTTGGGTGGGGGGGATGGGCTAAATGGGTGATGGGCATTAAGGAGGGCACTTGTTGGAATGAGCACTGGGTGTTGTATGTTAATGATGAATAACTAAATTCTACTCCTGAAATTATTATTACACTGTATGGTGACTAACTTTGATTTAAATAAAATTATAAAAATATAAAATAAAAATAATAAAATAACATGATTTCCCATAAAATGGAGGAACAATTTTACTATAATATATGAACGTATTAGAAAATAAACACAATACACATAGAAACACATTTTCAGTGAATGGATGAGTCTAAATGTAAAAGAAGAGTCTAAAGAGAGGAACAAAGCTGGAGGACAAGTACAGGGAGGTGAGTATTGTAGACAAGAGATATATTAAGCATCTAAAAAACTGGCGGCCTAAGTGTTCTTTGAGTGAAGTCTTTGAATTGGCCCAGAGTTACAGTTGAATTAGTGAAAACTGCAGAAAACTGAGCTCCAGGAAGACTATACCTATAGAAAAAACAAATGGCTTTCCTAATAGAAAACAGATACTTTCTTCTTTATTCTAGAGATAAAAAAAATATCTGCTCTGAGGATATGTGGTTGGTGGCTGGCTCTCACTTGAGTTTGGAGAAGTCATTTACATTATTTGGTTCAAAATCAATCTTGAGATCGAAACTTGAATTTAAAGTGGATTGGGGTGTATACTGCCTTCCAGATGACAATAAATCGCTACAGAAAACAACTCACAACCTACACCATAGGGAACTCTTGAAAATTAAATTACCACAAATATAATAGGCTCTAGTCTAAAATCTCAAAACATAATGGATGTCCTATAAAGTTCGATAAGATAAAAAGATAACAAGAAACAACAGAGATAGGTTCATAAAGGAAGAACACTATTTGAGATGTGACTGTATTTTATTCTAAAAACTCCAAGTTTCTCCATCAAATCATCCATTGAAATTTTTTGAGTAACAAAAGATTTTAAGAACTTTTCTGAACAATGTTTAGGTAATTGCATTCTGAAAGACCTGCAACAAGAGTTAAAGAGTACAATTTAAAAATCATTTATCTTATAAATATTCATTAAATAATTAGAGATACATTTAACAAAAAAAGGTCTAACATCTTTGTTGAATAAACAAGGAGGTTATTAGACTGATGTGGCTCTAATGGCATGGTGGCCTATGTGACCAAACCGAAAACAAGCCCTATAAATGCCACAAGGTTGAGAAATTGAAACCAAAAAACAACCAATTACCAACAGACAACTGGACTTGAAGCTATAATCACATAATGTCCTTTTTTCGCCTCTGTACTCTCTCTGGAAAAGACTCTCCCTTAGGTCTTCCTGACAGATTGCTCCTAACACCTCTGGTTTGGCACTACAAGATTTGAAGGAATTTTTGCTCCAATAAGCCCTTAAAATTGTTAATATGCCTCAACTTATCTCTTTTTAATTAAAAAAAATTTTAATGTATATTTTTGGAGAGAAAGAGAGAGAGAGAGAGAGAGAGAAAGAAAGAGACAGGCAGACAGGGCGTGAGCAGGGGAGGGGCAGAGAGAGAGAAGGAGACACAGAATCCAGGCTCCAGGCTCCAGGCTCTGAGCTGTCAGCAATGAGCTGGACGTGGGGCTCAAACCCCACTCACCATGAGATCATGACTTGAGCTGAGGGTTGGACACAACTGACTGGGCCACCCAGATGCCTCTCAATTTATCTTTTAAAATCTTTATTGATGTAATGGTCCAACATGATTAATAACTATTAAATAAGAACTAAATACGTGTAGAAAGTTATCTTGCTTATTGAATCAGTTCTAACAATCTATCAATAACAGTCTCTCAACTCAAATAATCCCAGGCAAAAGAAATAAGGTTTTTCATCAAAGTTGTAAAAGTGATACTAAATGATATGAAAGAATAAAGGGTGAGAATAGTTACATTAATAAAGAAGTAAAAAGAACATGGTTTTGTCTTACTCAAGACTAAGATTTATAAATATATGACTTACAACAGTGATAAGGACTATGGGCAAAAAAACTTATGACATGCACATGTATGGAAACCTGATATATAGCAAAGCATATTTGAAAAACTAGTAGGGAACCAAAGACTATTCAAGAAGAGGTACTGAGAAATGTTATTACCTCTAAATTAAAATATATATATATATATATATATGCACACACATACATACATACACACACACACACTATATCCCTACCTCACTCCTTAGGCAAAAATCAATCCTAGTAGATTAAGCACTTAAGTGTGAAAGATCAATGTATAAAATTTTTGACAAAACAAAATATATTAACTCAGGATAGGCATTAATATAAATGTACTAAAACATTCTACCCATATAAACACAGGCTAATAAAATTCTACATAACACAGTTAAAACTTTGGGTTCACTAAGACACACAAGAACATTAAAAGACATAGTGCAGTTTGAGAAACAATATTTGTCATAAATATGACAAATAATCATCACCCTGATTATATAATAACTCTCAAATACAACTAGAAAAACACACTCTATTATAAAATTAGTTGAAACTCATACACTTATTTAAGAAAACACAGTAACACAAATGACATTAAAAATCTAATGATGTCCGGGGCGCCTGGGTGGCGCAGTCGGTTAAGCGTCCGACTTCAGCCAGGTCACGATCTAGCAGTCCGTGAGTTCGAGCCCTGCGTCGGGCTCTGGGCTGATGGCTCAGAGCCTGGAGCCTGTTTCCGATTCTGTGTCTCCCTCTCTCTCTGCCCCTCCCCCGTTCATGCTCTGTCTCTCTCTGTCCCAAAAATAAATAAAAAACGTTGAAAAAAAAATAAAAAATCTAATGATGTCCAAACTTACTAGCAAAGAGGTCAAAACACATTAAGGTCATGATGAGGTAAATATACAATTAAGCTGGCAAAAATAAAACATAAAAATTGCCAGTGTTGAGAAGATGGGGAACTTTTTGAACATTCCTATAGTATTGATACAAATATAAATTGGTCCAAGGCCACCTACAAATAACTTGTCATTATCCCGAAAACATGAACAGATGAATATCAGTTAACTCAAAATTCTGACTCTTAGGCATAAACAATTATACAAAAAGAAAAAAAAATCTGACACTTAAAGAAATAAATATAAATGTTTCTAAATACAGATAGAAAATATAATATACATGTCATTTGCTTTTTTGAAGACGAGACATACCAAGAAAGTTTAGAAAGTAGTAAAATAAATTATATAAATTGTTTTATTTTTATTTTTTATTAAGAAGTTAATTGCTATACTCTAATTTTTGGTAGTGGTAATTAGAAAACTACATTTATAATGACAAGTACATAAGATTATGTTAACAAAATTGCAATGTGGTATGTTCATTACACTGCTAGGAAAAAAGTAAAAGAAAAATAAGATATAAATACAGAAATAGAAGGAATCACTGGAGAGGTGATAAAAAATAAATGGATAATGGGAGAGGCCAAGATGGTGGAACAGCATGGAATTTTTTTCTGCCTCTGACGTCAATGAAATACAGCCAGATCAACACTAAACTATCCTGCACACCCAGAAAACTGATTTGAGGATGAACACAACAATCTCCACAACCTGAACCACGGAATTCAGCAGGTATGCAGCATGGGGAGGCGAACTGGGGGAGAGAGAAGCCGCAGAGGGCAGGCTGTTTTTGGATACAGAGAGAAGACGGGGGGGGGGGGGGGGGGGGGGCGGGGGGAGAATTCAGAAAAGCACCACCCCCCAAAAGCAGCTGGAGAGAAAATGGAAAAGTGGAAACAGCTACAGGAACCGAATTAAAAAGGCAGAAAAGAGAGTGTTACATTCCATTAAGACTCTATAAACAGGGGGAGCACAAGGTTGGAAACTCAGCAGCTGATACCTGGTGGTGCCCTGGTGGAAAGGGTGAATCCCCAGGAGCAGGGTGAAGTCCAGGGGTCTTCGGGCCACACAGGGTGAGGCAGTTCCCCTGCTGGGAGGACATCTGGTAGAGGCCCCAAAAGCAAAGGCCCCAGTGGACCCGGGAGAACAAACACATTTGCTGGTGCTGGAACAAGGTCATTGGGGATGAAGCCTGGTGCCAGATGTGTGTGTGGTCATTTGCCATAATCCCTGAAACACTGTTGCCACGTAATCATGTGAACTTTTCCTGGGTCGGGCTGGCACTGGGAGGCAGTCTCTGGGCATCGCCAGCAGCACGGTCCTGCGAACATTCCTGGGTGTGGCCAGCACCCAGCCATTGCTTAGTGAAAACCTCCTGCAGAAGGTTTGAGCAGGACAAAGCCGCAGTCCCTCAGAAGTAAAGGGTGGGGAAACGCAGCAGCATCTGGGATAAAACTCAGGAGAGAGGTGCTGCCTGGGGCTTGGTCACGAACAGCGTAAAAGTGGGGAGTGTACGGAAACCGAAGACAAAGGATGGGTGCGCGATTGCTGATCAGGGAGAACAGAATTCCGATACTAGAGACGGGTGACGCCATTTTCACCGATCTGGCGCATGTGCATACACATCTACAAGCGCCACAACAATCCACCTGAGTAAGCTAAGCAGTGCCATCTAGTGGAGAATGGAGCCATTACACCAACCCCCACCCAACTGGGCCAACCTCACTCTTCAGGAACACAAGTCTCTCTGCCTGCTTAGTTTATGGACTATAAAGTGCTTCATAGTTTGACTTCTATGGGAAAAAGAAGTAATTTCAACTGTATTTCCATCTGTTCCCTGGTCCATTTATTAAATCTTCTTTTCTTTTCTCTTTTGTTTTTTTTCTTGAATACAGAAAGAGAAATTTTTTTTATTTTCAATTTTTATTAAAACTATTTTTCTTTAATTTTTTTCTACTATATTTTTTACTTTTGTATATATTTTTTTTCAAATTCTGTTTTGCTTTCACCATTTCATTTAATTTCTGTATATTCATTTTTTTTTCAAATTTTCAAACGACTTCCCTTTTTTTTCTTTCCCCTTTTTTTCCCTCATCTACCAAGCCCCTTTCAACACCCAGACGAAAACACATCTAAGGTCTACCATCATTTATTTGATTTGTGTGTGTCTGTTGTTTTTATTTTTTTAATTTAATTTTTTTAATTTATTTTTTTAACCTCATTAATTCCTTTACTCCCTTCAAACTGACAAAACGAAGGAATTCACCCTAAAAGAAAGAGCAGGAAGAAACGACAGCCAGGGATATAACAAACACAGATACAAACAAGAAGTCTGAACCAGATTTTAGAATCATGATAATAAGCATACCAGCTGGAGTCAAAAATAGATTAGAATCACTTTCTGTGGAGATAAAAGAAGAAAACCTAGTCAGGATGAAATTTAAAATGCTATAACTGAGCTGCAATCTCAATTGGTGCCATGGCAGCAAAGATGGATGAGGCAGAGCACAGAATCAGTGATATAGAGGACAAACTTGTGGAGAATCATGAAGCAGAAAAAAATAGGGAGACTAAGGCAAAAGAGCACAATTTAAGAATTAGAGAAAATCAGTGACCCATTAAAAAGGAACAACCTCAGAATCATAGGGGTCCCAGAAGAGGAAGAGAGAGAAAAAGGGGTAGAAGGGCTATGTGAGCAAATCAT
Source organism: Lynx canadensis (assembly GCF_007474595.2). NCBI lineage: Eukaryota > Metazoa > Chordata > Mammalia > Carnivora > Felidae > Lynx > Lynx canadensis. The sequence continues at coordinate 222,029,417 of NC_044303.2, read as the reverse complement.
AGCAGAAAACTTTCCTAACCTGGAGAAAGACACAGACATCAAAATCCAGGAAGCACATTAGATTCAACAAAAACCTAACATCAACAAGGCATATCATAGTCAAATTCACAAAACAGGCAAGGAAAGAATCATGAAAGCAGCAAGGGAAAATGACTCCTTAACCTACAAGGGAAGACAGATTAGGTTTGCAGCAGACCTATCCACAGAAACTTGGCAGGCCAGAAAGGAGTGTTGGGATATATTCAGTGTGCTGAATCAGAAAAATATGCAGCCAAAAATTCTTTATCCATCAACACTGTCATTCAAAATAGAAGGAGAGAGTAAAAGTTTCCCAGACAAACAAAAATTAAAGAAGTTCGTGACCACTAAACTAGCCCTGCAAGAAATTTTAAGGGGGACTCTCTGAGGGGAGAAAAGATGAATAAATAAGTAAGTAAGTAAGTAAGTAAGTAAGTAAATAAATAAATAAATAAATAAATAAATAAAGTAAATATATATTCACATACATAATACATGCATACATACATACAAAAAGCAACAAAGAATAGAAAGGACCAGAACACCACCAGAAACTCCAAATCTGCAAGCAATGTAATGGCAACAAATTCATACATTTCAGTACTCACTCAAACGTCAATGGACTAAATGCTCCAATCAAAAGACATAGGGTAACAGAATTCATTAGAAAACAAGATCCATCCATATGCTGTTTATAAGAGACCCACTTTAAACCAAAAGACACCTTCAGATTGAAAGTAAGGGGATGGAGAACCATCTATCATGCTAATTGTTGACAAAAATACCCAGAGTACCCATACTTATATCAAACAATCTAGATTTTAAAATAAAGACTGTAACATGAGATGAAGAAGGACATTATATCATAATTAATGGGTCTATCCACCAAGAAGACCTAACAATTGTAAACATTTATGCTCCAAATATGAAAGCACCCAAATATATAAATCAATTAATCACAAACATAAAGAAACTCATTGATAATAATACCATAATAGTAGGGGACTTCAACACCCCACTTACAACAATGGATAGATCATCAAATCATAAAATCAACAAGGTAACAATGGCTTTGAGTGACACACTGGATGAGATGGATTTAACAGATATATTTAGAACATTTCGTCCTAAAGCAGCAGAATATACATTCTTCTCCAGTGCACATGGGACATTCTCCAGAATAGACCACATACTGGGACACAAATCAGCCCTCAACAAGTACGAAAAGATTGAGATCATACCATGCATATTTTTTTACCACAATGCTATGAAAGTCAAAATCAACCAAAAGAAAAATTATGGAAAGATACGAAATACTTGGAGACTGAAGAACATTCAACTAAAGAATGAATGGGCTGGGGCACCTGGGTGGCTCAGTCAGTTACGTGTCCGACTTCGGCTCAGGTCATGATCTTGCAGTCCGTGAGTTCGAGCCCCGCATTGGGCTCTGTGCTGACAGCTCGGAGCCTGGAGCCTGTTTCAGATTCTGTGTCTCCCAATCTCTCTGACCCTCCCCCGTTCGTGCTGTGTCTCTCTCTGTCTCAAAAATAAACAAACGTTAAAAAAAATTAAGAAAAAGAAAAGAATGAATGGGCTAACCAAGAAGTTATAGAGGAAACTAAAAAGTGCATGGAAGCCAATGAAAATGATAACACCACAGCCAAAAATGTCTGGGATGCAGCAAAGGTGGTCATAGGAGGAAAATATATAGCAATCTAGGCCTTCCTAAAGAAGGAAGAAAGGTCTTAGATACAAAATCTAACCTTACACCTTAAAGAGCTAGAAAAAGAACAGCAAATAAAACCCAAAACCAGCAGAAGACAGAAAGTAATAAAGATTAGAACAGAAATTAATGCTATAGAAACCAAAAAACAGTAGAAAAGATCAATGAAGCCAGAAGCTGGTTCTTTGAAAGAATTAACAAAATTGATAAACCACTGGCCAGTTTGATCAAAAAGAAAAAGGAAAGGACCCAAATAAATAAAATCAAGAATGAAAGAGGAGAGATCACAACCAACAGAGCAGAAATAAAAACAATATTAAGAGAATATTATGAGCAATTATACACCAGTAAAATGGGCAATCTGGAAGAAATGGACAAATTCCTAGAAACATATACACTATCAAAACTGAAACAGGAAGAAATAGAAAATTTGAATAAACTCATAACCAATAAAGAAATTGAATTAGTATTCAAAAATCCGCCCCCGCAAAAGAGTCCAGAGCCACATGGCTTTTCAGGGGAATTCTGCCAAATATTTAAGGAAGAGTTAACACTTATTATCTTGAAGCTGTTCCAAAAAATAGAAATGGAAGGAAAGCTCCCAAACTCTTTCTATGAAGCCAGCATTACCTTGATTCCAAAACCAGAAAAAGACCCCACTAAAAAGGAGAACTATGTACCAATTTCCTTGATTAACATGGATGCAAAAATCCTGAACAATAGCCAACTGGATCTAACAATACCTTAAAAAAATTATTCATCATGACCAAGTGGGATTTATATCTGGGATGCAGGGCTGGTTGAATATCTGCAAAACAATCAGTGTGATTCATCACATCAAGAAAAGAAAGGACAAGAACCATATGAACCTCTCAATAGTTGCAGAGAAAGCATTTGACAAAATACAGCATCCCTTCTTGATAAAAACCCACAAGAATGTAGATAGAAGGAACATATCTTGAGATCATAAAAGCCATATATGAAAGGCCCAATGCTAACATCATCCTCAATGGGGAAAAACTGAGAACTTTTCCCCTAAGGTCAGGAACGAGACAGGAATGTCCACTCTGGCCACTGTTATTCAACATAGTATTGGAAGTCTTAGACTCTGCAATGAGACAACACAAAGAAATAAAAGGCATCCAAATGGGCCAGGAGGAGGTCAACCTTTCACTCTCCACAGATGATGTGGTACTCTACATGGAAAACCCAAAAGATTCCACCAAAAAACTGCTAGAAATAATTCATGAATTCAGCAAAGTTGCAGGATATGAAATCAATGCACAGAAATCGGTTGCATTCCTATACACCAAGAACGAAGCAACAGAAAGAGAAATCAAGGAGTTGGTCCCATTTACAACTGCACCAAAAACCATGAATACCTAGGAATAAATCTAACCAAAGAGGTGAAAAATCTATACACTGAAAAATATAGAAATCTTATAAAAGAAGTTGAAGAAGACACAAAACAATGGAAAAATACTCCATGCTCCTGGATAAGAACAAATATTGCTAAAATGTCAATAGTACCCAAAGCAATCTACCTATTCAATGCAATACCTGTCAAAATGACACCAGCATTCTTCACAGAACAAGAACAAAAATCCTAAACTTTGTGGAACCAGAAAAGATGCCGAATAGCCAAAGCAATCTTGAAAAAGAAAACCAAAGCAGGAGGCATCACAATTCTGGACTTCCAGCTGTATTACAAAGCTGTAATCATCAAGATAGTATGGTACTGGCACAAAAACACTCAGATCAATGGAACAGAATAGAGAACCCAGAAATGGACTCACACATGTTTGCCCAACAAATCTGTGACAAAGCAGGGAAGACTATCCAATGGAATGAAGACAGTTTCCTCAGCAAGTGGTGCTGGGAAAACTGGACAGTGACATGCAGAAAAACAAGCCTGGACCACTTTCTTACACCATACACAAAAATAAACTCAAAATGGGGGCGCCTGGGTGGCTCAGTCGGTTGAGCGTCCAATTTCGGCTCAGGTCATGATCTCGCAGTTCATGGGTTCAAGCCCCACATCAGGCTCTGTGCTGACAGCTCAGAGCCTGGAGCCTGCTTCGGATTCTGTGTCTCCCTCTCTCTCTCTCTCTGCCCCTCCGCTGCTCATGTTCTGTCTATCTCTCTGGCAAAAATAAATAAATATTAAAAAAATTAAAAAAAAAAACTAAAAATGGATGAAAGATCTAAATGTAAGACAGGAAGCCATCAAAATCCTTGAGGAGAAAGCAGGCAAGAACCTCTTTGATTTTCGCTGCAGCAACTTCTTACTCAACACATGTCTGAAGGCAAGGGAAACAAAAGAAAAATGAACTACTGAGACCTCATCAAAATCAAAAGCTTCTGCACAGTGAAGGAAACAACCAGCAAAGCTAAAAGGCAACCCACGGAATGGGAGAAGATATTTGAAAATGACATATCAGATAAAGGGTTAGTATCCAAAATCTATAAAGAATTTATCAAACTCGACACCCAAAAAACAAACAATCCAGTGACGAAATAGGCAAAAGACATGAATAGACACTTCTCCAAAGAAGATATCCAGATGGCCAACCGACACGTGAAAAAATGCTCAACATCACTCATCAAGGAAATACAAATCAAACCACAATGACATACCATCTCACACCTGTCAGAATGGCTAACGTTAACAACTCAGGTAACAACAGATGTTGGTGAGGATGCAGAGAAAGAGGATCTCTTTTGCACTGTTGGTGGGAATGCAAGCTGGTGCAGCCACTCTGGAAAACAGTATGGAGGTTCCTCAGAAAACTAAAAATGTAACTACCCTACAACCCAGCAATTGCACTACTAGACATTAATCCATGGGATACAGGTGTGCTGTTTTTAAGGGACACATGCACCCCCATGTTTATAGCAGCACTATTTATATATAATGGAGTATTACTCGGCAATAAAAAAGAATGAAATCTTGCCACTGGCCACTACGTGGATAGAACTGGAGGGTATTTTGCTAAGTGAAATTAGTCAATCAGAGAAAGACAAACATCATATGACTTCACTCAGGACTTTAAGAGACAAAACAGATGAACATAAGGGAAGGGAAAAAAATAATATTAAAACAGGGAGGTGGACAAAACTTAAGAGACTCCTACACATGGAGAACAAACAGAGGATTACTGGAGGCGTTGTGGGATTGGGGATGGGCTAAATGGGTAAGGGGCATTAAGGAATCTACCCCTGAAATCATTATTGCACTATAGGCTAAATAACTTGGATGTAAATTTAAGATATATAAAAAATAAATAAATAGGCAAAAAAAAATAGATGAACGATTCTATACTTATAAAAATTATCACTGAATTATACGTCTATTCTTTTTTTAATTTTCTTAAATACCTATAGTGAGGTAACATATCAGTAAAAGAAAATAATGTGCATTTTTAAAAGAGTATTTGTCCTAAAAACAGACTATTACATAAAAGATAAACCCACTAAATATAAAATAATTTAAAAAATATTATGTCTTCAAAGTAATGTATGTTATTGGAGAGAGGGGAAGGTGGCGGCGCAGGAGGACGCTGGGCTCACCTCGTCCTGCTGATCACTTAGATTCCGCCCACATCCGCCTAATAACCCAGAAAACCGCCAGAACTCTAGCAGAACAGACTCTCTGGAGCCAAGTGTAGACAAGAGGCCCATGGAGGAGGGTAGGAAGGGCGGAGAGGCAGTGTGCGTTACACAGACTGGCGGGAGGGAGCCGGTGTGGTGGAGCGGCAGCCTGCTGGGCAAGGCAGAGACCCCAGGTCTGGCTTGCAAATGGGGAGGGGCCGGACTCCGTGAGTCCTGGCAGCCAGCAGGACTTACCATCTGGAAGGTTAAAAGTCAACAGCTCTGCTCTCAGAGAGCGGGGAGGGTGAGAGGATGCCAGGAGGGAGAATTGCTGAGCCCCAGAAGACAGAGCTCAGCTTGGCAGGGGAACAAAGGTGCTGGGAAGCACCATCTCCCTCTCCCACCCCCCGGCTGAAATTCCAAAGGGAACCAGTTCCCATCACCGAACTTGCTCACAGTGCACAAACACCCAACGCTGTGCTTCTGCGGATCCATCCCTCCGACGGGTCTGCCTCCCTCCTGGTGCCACAGGGCTCCTCCTGCAGGGAACCACCTAGGCAGAGCCAGCTGAGCCTGCCCCTCCCACCCCTGTGCACCTTGTGGATCCACCCAGGCTAATATGCCAGATCCCATCGAAGCAGCACCACAAGCCTGGCAGGGTGCAAGTAGCCCAGACAGGGGCCACACCACCCCACAGTGAGTCCAGCCCCTGGGAGGGGGGAAGATAGGGTACACACCAGTCTGACTGTGGTCCCAGTGGTGGGCTGGGGGCAAACACCTGGTCTGATTGCAGCCCCACCCACCAACACAAGTTACTCCCAATGGCACAGGGGAAGTACCCTGCAGTTTGGAGCCACCGCAGGGACCTCCCAATATATTGAAACAGAAGAATTCTCCTCAAAAGAAACTCCAGTAAGTAGTGACAGCTAATGAATTGACAAAAAACTATTTAAGCAATATAATGGAACAAGAATTTACAATAATACTCATAAAATTAATTGCTGGGCTTGAAAAAAGTATAGAGGACAGCATAGAATCTATTGCTACAGAGGTGAAGGGACTAAGAAACAGTCGGGAGGAGCTAAAAAAAATGCTATAAATGAGCTGCCAAATGAAATGGAGGTGACCACAGCTCGGACTGAAGAGGCAGAGGAGAGAATAGGTGAATTAGAAGATAAAATTATGGAAAAAGAGGAAGCTGAGAAAAAGAGAGATAAAAAAAATCCAGGAGTATGAGGGGAGAATTAGAGAACTAAGTGATGCACTCAAATGGAACAATATCCTTATCATAGGAATTCCAGAAGAAGAAGACAGAGAGAAAGGGGCTGAAGGTGTACTTGAACAAATCATAGCTGAGAACTTCCCTGATCTGGGGAAGAAAAAAGGCATTGAAATCCAAGGGGCACAGAGAACTCCTTTCAGACATAACTTGAATTGATCTTCTACACAACATATCATAGTGAAACTGGCAAAACACAAGGATAAAGAGAAAATTCTGAAAGCAGCTAGGGATAAACATGCTGTAACGTACAAAGGGAGACTGATAAGACTAGTGGCAGATCTATCTACTGAAACTTGGCAGGCCAGAAAGAAATGGCAGGAGATCTTCAATGTGATGAACAGAAAAAATATGCAGCTGAGAATCCTTTATCCATCAAGTCTGTCATTCAGAATAGAAGGAGAGATAAAGGTCTTCCCAAACAAACAAACACTGAAGGAATTCATCACTTCTAAACCAGCCCTACATGAGATCCTAAAGGGGATTCTGTGAGTGAAATGTTGCAGGGACCACAATGTACCAGAGACATAACTACAAGCATGAAAGCTACAGACATCACAATGACACTAAACCCATATCTTTCAATAATAACACTGAGTGTAAATGGACTAAATGTGCCAACCAAAAGACATAGGGTATGAGAATGTATAAACAAAACAAAACAAAACAAAACAAAAAGACAGGACTCAGCTATTTGCTGTCTACAAGAGACTCATTTTAGACCTGAGGACACCTTGAGATTGAAAGCGAGGGGATGGAGAACTATCTATTATGCTACTGGAAGTCAAAAGAAAGCTGGAGTAGCCATATTTATATCAAACAAGACTTTAAATTAAAGTCTGTAACAAGAGATGGAGAAGGGCATTATATAATAATTACAGGGTCTATCCATCAGGAAGAGCTAACAATGATAAATGTATATGTGCCAAATATGGGAGCCCCCAAATATATAAAGCAATTAATCACATATATAAGCAACCTTATTGATAAGAATGTGGTAATTGCAGGGGACTTTAATACCCCACTTACAACAATGGATAGATCATCTAGACACAGGATCAATAAAGAACAAAGGGCCCTGAATGATACATTGGATCAGATGGACTTGACAGATATATTTAGAACTCTGCATCCCAAAGCAACAGAATATACTTTCTTCTCGAGTGCACATGGAACATTCTCCAAGATAGATCACATACTGGGTCATAAAACAGCCCTTCATAAGTAGACAAGAATTGAGATTATACCATAGACACTTTCAGACCACAATGCTATGAAACTTGAAATCAACCACAGGAAAAAGTCTGGAAAACCTCCAAAAGCATGGAGGTTAAAGAACACCCTACTAAAGAATGACTGGGTGAACCAGGCAATGAGAGAAGAAATTAAAAAATATACGGAAACAAACGAAAATGAAAATACAATAATCCAAACACTTTGGGATGCAGCGAAGGCAGTCCTGAGAGGAAAATACACTGCAATCCAGGCCTATCTCTAGAAATAAGAAAAAATCCCAAATACAAAATCTAACAGCACACGTAAAGGAAATAGAAGCAGAACAGCAAAGACACCCTAAACCCAGCAGAAGAAGAGAAATAATAAAGATCAGAGCAGATCTTCTATATAAACAGTATAGAATCTAAAAAAAAAAAAAAAAAAAAACAAAAAAAACAAAACTGTAGAGCAGATCAATGAAACCAAGAGTTGGTTTTCTGAACAAATGAACAAAATTGATAAACCTCTAGCCAGGCTTCTCAAAAAGAAAAGGGAGATGACCCAAGTAGATAAAATCATGAATGAAAATGGAATTACTACAACCAATCCCTCAGAAATACAAGCAATTATCAGGGAATACTATGAAAAATTATATGCCAACAAACTGGACAACCTGGAAGAAATGGACAAATTCCTAGATACCCACACACTTCCAAAACTCAAACTGGAAGAAATAGAAAACTTGAACAGACCCATAACCAGCGAAGAAATTGAATCAGTTATCAAAAATCTCCCAACAAATAAGAGTCCAGGACCAGATGGCTTCCCTGGGGAATTCTACCAGACGTTTAAAGCAGAGATAATACCTATCCTTCTCAAGCTGTTCCAAAAACAGAAAGGGAAGAAAAACTTCCAGATTCATTCTATGAAGCCAGCATTACTTTGATTCCTAAACCAGACAGAAGAAAGACCCAGAAAAGAAGAGAACTACAGGCCAATATCCCTGATGAATATGGATGCAAAAATTCTCAATAAGATACTAGCAAATCGAATTCAACAGCATATAAAAAGAATTATTCACCATGATCAAGTGGGATTCATTCCTGGGCTGCAGGGCTGGTTCAACATTCACAAATCAATCAATGTGATACATCACATTAATAAAAGAAAAGAAAAGAACCATATGATCTTGTCAATTGATGCAGAAAAAGCATTTTATAAAATTCAGCATCCTTTCTTAATAAAAACCCTTGAGAAAGTTGGGATAGAAGGAACATACTTAAACATCATAAAAGCCATTTATGAAAAGCCCACAGCTAATATCATCCTCAATGGGGAAAAACTGAGAGCTTTCCGCCTGAGATCAGGAATAAGACAGGGATGTCCGCTCTCTCCACTGTTGTTTAACATAGTGTGGGAAGTTCTAACATCAGCAATCAGACAACAAAAGGAAATCAAAGGCATGAAAATTGGCAAAGATAAAGTCAAGCTTTCACTCTTTGCACATGGCATGATATTATACATGGAAAACCCAATAGACTCCACCAAAAGTCTGCTAGAACTGAGACATGAATTCAGCAAAGTCGCAGGATACAAAATTAATGTACAGAAATCAGCTGCATTCTTATACACTAATAATGAAGCAACAGAAAGACAAATGAAGAAACTGATCCCATTGACAATTGCATCAAGAAGCATAAAATACCTAGGAATAAATCTAACCAAAGATGTAAAAGATCTGTATGCTGAAAACTATAGAAAACTTATGAAGGAAGTTGAAGAAGATACAAAGAAATGGATAAACATTCCGTGCTCATGGATTGGAAGAATAAATATTGTCAAAATGTCAATACTACCCAAAGCAATCTACACATTCAGTGTAATCCCAATCAAAATTGCACCAGCTTTCTTCTCGAAGCTAGAACAAGCAATCCTAAAATTTGTACGGAGCCACAAAGACCCTGAATAGCCAAAGTAATATTGAAGAAGACCAAAGTGGGAGGCATCACAATCCCAGACTTTAGCCTCTACAACAAATATGTAATCATCAAGACAGCATGGTATTTGCACAAAAACAGACACGTAGACCAATGGAATAGAATAGAGACTCCAGAACTGGACCCACAAAAGTATGGCCAACTAATCTTTGACAAAGCAGGAAAGAATATCCAATGGAAAAAAGACAGTGTCTTTAACAAATGGTGCTGGGAGAACTGGACAGCAACCTGCAGAAGATTGAAACTAGACCACTTTCTTACACCATTCACAAAAATAAACACAACATGGATAAAGGACCTGAATGTGAGACAAGAAACCATCAAAACCCTAGAGGAGAAAGCAGGAAAAAACCTCTCTGACCTCACATGCAGCAATTTCTTACTTGACACATCTCCACAGGCAAGGGAATTAAAAGAAAAAGTGAACTATTGGGACCTCATCAAGATAAAAAGCTTCTGCACTGAAAAAGAAACAATCAAAACTAAAATGCAATTGATGGAATGAGAAAAGATATTCACAGATGACATATCAGACAAAGGACTCGTATCCAAAATCTATAAAGAACTCACCAAACTCCACACTCGAAAAACAATCCAGTGAAGAACTGGGCAGAAAACATGAATAGACACTTCTCTAAAGACATCCAGATGGCCAACAGACACATGAAAATATGCTCAACGTTGCTCCTGATCTGGGAAATACAAAGCAAATCCACACTGAGATACCATCTCATGCCAGTCAGAGTGGCCAAAATGAACAAATCAGGAGACCATAGATGCTGGAGAGGATGTGGAGAAATGGGAACCCTCTGGCACTGTTGGTGGGAATGCAAGCAGGTGCAGCCACTCTGGAAAACAGTGTGGAGGTTCCTCAAAAAATTAAAAATAGATCTAACCTATGACCCAGCCATAGCACTGCTAGGAATTTACCCAAAGGATACAGGAGTGCTGATGCATAGGGGCCCTTGTACCCCAATGTTTACAGCAGCACTTTCAACAACAGCCAAATTATGGAAAGAGCCTAAATGTCCATCAACTGATGAATGGATAAAGAAATTGTGGTTTATATATAGAATGGAATACTACTTGGCAATGAGAAATAATGAAATATAGCCTTTTTTAGCAACATGGATGGAACTGGAGAGTGTTATGCTAAGTGAAATAAGTCAAAAAGAGAAATACAGATACAATGTTTTCACTCTTATGTGGATCCTGAGATACTTAACAGAAGACCATGGGGGAGGGGAAGGAAAAAAAAAGGTATAGAGGGAGAGAGCCAAACCATAAGAGACTCTTAAAAACTGAGAACAAACTGAGGGTTGAAGGGGAGTGGGAGGGAGGGGATGGTGGGTGATGGGTATTGAGGAGGGCACCTGCTGGGAGGAGCACTGGGTGTTGTATGGAAACCAATCTGACAATAAATTTTATATTAAAAGAAAAACAATGTATTTAGATTTTTGGAAATTTTAAGATTACTTGAAAATTGGAGTTAACATCTATAATTGTAAAAAATGTTTAAATATTTCCCTTATGTTACTCTTATTTATATAGTATTATATTTATTTACTTATTAAACTTTACTCACTTATTTTGAGAGAGAGAGACAGAGAGAGGAAGGGGCCCAGACAGAGGAAAGGAGATAATCCCAAGTAGGCTCCATGCTGTCAGTGCAGAGCCCAACGTGGGGTTCGATTTCAAGAACTCTGAGATCATGACCTAAGCCAAAATTTAGAGTCGGACACTCAACCAACTGAGCCACCCAGGTGCCCCTATATAGTATTACATTCAAAGTTTTTGGTTTTCCACACTTAAAAACTTATTTTTGTATCTATAGAATGCAAATTCTGTACTTTAGATTTATCACTCTGATAGCAAAGTCATGTTTTACTCACCCCAAAATCTTCACGCTCATAGGGTGTTTAAAATACCATTTCCCCAAAATGTTAACATTATCAATCAGGAAACTATAGAAAAACTTTGTTAAAGCAAATGATTTAGAGCCTCCACATGTGGAAGGAAATTACATTATTAAAATTAAAGCTCCTCTTTAAAACTAGACAATTAACCATAGGACTAACAAGCTTGAACTCCATTAAATTACTGATACCTAATCTATATTTTACAGCTTACATATTCAGAAACTTATTAAAGCTAGTGTTTGTTATTTTTTTCTAACAATAATTTAGTAGCATCAGAAATCCAGGTCATAGGCATTCTGATATCTCATGTAAAGAACACAAAAATATATAGAGTTTCTAGTTTGATAACTTGTGCTTCTCAAAATCTTAAGTTTCCTAATGTCAATATAAATGTATTTATTCAAAATGGTAAGTTGAATTTGTATCTAAAGTTAATATATATCTTGTGTTTTTTTCATATGTATCTGTGGAAGTTATGCTGCCTTTAAAAGTGCACATATCTAAAATCATATATTAATGCTTAATGAACTGGACAATATATTACCACCCTTCTTGTTTTTCTCTGTCATTTAAGGAAAAAAGGCCAGAGAGAGGGAAAAGAGATAGAGGGTAGGTTCACTTCTTGTTTTGCTTTGTTTTGTTTTCCATTCTTTATTTCCAGTATTTATTCTACTATTCATTTAGCAAACTGTTGAAAACAGAGTAGATACCAATAGGAAAAAAAAATTATAGTTTCTGTCCTGAGGAAATGTACAAAACTGAAGATAAAACTGATAATTTGGTAAATGTTGCCAAGTCATATAACAAAGGTTTACAGAGACTCAAAGATGATGAAATTAACAAACAGCAAAGAGAAATAGGTTTTTCATAAGTGCTTTTAATAGATCTTGGAATATAGATAGGGATTTTCAAGAAGAGAAAAACTGAGAGGACTTTTAGAAGGAAGGAATCAATGTGGTAAAAAGCGTAGAGGTCAATGAGTCATCACGTTGATTGGAAGCAAGAGAGAAAATACAATAATCAGGAGGGTCTGTTGTGATTACTGAGCAATGGTCTTCAGAAGCCTTTGGAGAGACAGGCTCAGTCAACCCTGAAGGGCTGCCTGCCATGAGGTCTGCCTTGCCTCGCATCGGGTGACCTTCTTGGCTGAAAATTTTCCATATTCTGTCAAGATGTGCTTTGCTAGTACCTGCTATTCCATGCCCACTAAAGGGAGACAAAAGATTTTTAGGTAGACACTTTCACAACAGGGACATATGTGGGACAAGATCTGTTGTGCACTGTCCTGACATACTATCAGGCTTGGAAGAGGCACTGGAGGAGGGTCCAATGAGGCACAGGGCTAAGGGCAGGGCCCCCCTTATCCAAGGCTAAGAGCTGTAATGCTCCATTAAATCTATTTGTGCTTTAAGTATGTATCTCTTCATTACTATACTTTTTTCCTCCAGATCATATCAGTTTCTACTTTAGTGTGAGTACTAAAGATACATAGTGGGACTTTCTCATGTTACCAACATTCACCTCCAACTGATAGACTTCTCTGCATCCATTTTCATTTTTGAAATGTTTATTTATTAAGAGAGAGAGAGAGAAAGAGAGAGAGAGATAATGAGCGAGCATGAACAGGGGAGGGGCAGAGAGGGAAAGAGAATCTCAAGTAGGCTCCATGCTGTCAGCGCAGAGCCCAACCTGGGCTCGATCCCACAAACTGTAAGAGCATGAGCTGAGCCAAAATCCAGAGTCAGAAGCTTAACCCACTGAGACACCCAGGTGTCCCTCCCTCCATATTCATATTTAATTAACTGTTACTCTATGGTAACTGTTGGCTTTGGAGCCAGGATAATAGTGTGCCTCGAGGCACTGTCTAAAGTTTCATGGAATCACCGTTTTACTACAAATAAAATGGATGTACCATCTAGTTAATGGAGTTATGGTGAAGTTTAAATACTATAGAGAGTAAAACCTTGGATTGCGAGTAACTTGTTCTGTGAGTGTTCCACAAGATGAGCAAGTGTTTCTTATCAATTCCAACTTGATAAATGAGTGACATATTGCAATGTTAGTAGTACTGGATACTGAATGTCACATGATCCCAACTGAGCCAATGGTTCTTGAAATCTGCTTTCATATACGAATGCTCTGGATTACAAGCATGTGTCTGGAATGAATTATGCTTGCAAACCAAGGTTTTTTGTATATGTTTGTAAATTACAGTTCCTGGAATGTAGTACATGCAATACATTACAGAGGTAGTATACTTATGTTTATACAATGATAGGCACAGAGTTGTGTTTTTTTTTCTGACTTAAACATAAAAATCATACCTTTTAAAGTTCACCTTCTATGATGAAAAGAGCTAAAACCAAGGGATATTAAATTACATTATAGATATGAGATTTGGGGGCAGAAACATGGGTCTGTCCACAGATTAAAGAAAAACACTTGAGGGGCTCCTGGGTGGCTCAGTCGGTTAAGCGTCCAACTTCTGCTCAGGTCATGATCTCACAGCCTGTGAGTTCCAGCCCTGCGTCAGGCACTGTGCTGACAGCTCAGAGCCTGGAGTTAGCTTCAGATTCTGTGTCTCCCTCTCTCTCTGCCCTTCCCTTGCTCCCTCTCTCTCTCTCTCTCTCTCTCTCTCTCTAATAAATAAACATTAAAAAAGAAGGAAGGAAGGAAGGAAGGAAGGAAGGAAGGAAGGAAGGAAGGAAGGAAGGAAGGAGGGAGGGAGGGAAGGGAAGGGAAGGGAAGGGAAGGGAAGGGAAGGGAAGGGAAGGGAAGGGAAGAAAGGAAGAAAGAAGAAAGGAAAGCACTTGAGCAAGCTTCTAAGGGAGAAGGGAAACCTTTGCAATCCCAGCCAGAAGCAGCTCAAAAAAAAAGCAAAAAACGTAATGCAAATAAAGATAATGTTAGTTATCGTTCACTTAATTACAAATAACAATTTTTTTGTGTTTATCTAAACTAGATTTGCATTAACATAATGGAATCTTGACATTTCCACAAGGCAGCGATTGAGACATTATAATTCTATACGTGGACAGGTATGGAGAAATATGCATCGGCATTTTGCAGTGAAACAGGTTTTGCTTTTTTAGAAGTCTTCATTATACATAAGGACATCCATTATAAGGAATCCGTGAAATAAGTTAGATCCAACTACCTCTAAGAACAATTACGGAGGGGCCATTAAAACCAATTTACATTGCATTGCACGTGTACTTGAATGGATAATACAGTCATGTGGTCTCACTAATCCAAACTGGCTTAAAGCATAGAAAGAAATATGGGCTCATATTTTTTTGGAGCATGAGATAAAAGAGATTATGTGCAAAGGTGTGTATGAGCTCAACACCTAAGGGTTTTAATTAATGATGTCAAGTCAAGTGGAAGTAAAATGCAGCCCTGCAGTGATCCTAATATTTAGCAAAAGGAACTTCTTGGTCAATGTTTTAGGACAATGCAGTTATTCATAGATAGCTATGTGTGGCTAAGGCATATGATATAATGAAATATCTGGCAGCTAGACTTGAACTACATTAAAAGGATCATCCATTGTTTTATTATAGGTACACATAAATATATTGCACTTGGTTTGGGTTAATTATTTATTGGGCAATTCTGCTATCTACCTTTTAGATGCCTTTGCTGTATTGCATTATTTGTAAGACAAGCAATAAAGCTTGCTTTCTTTATTCCTTCTCTTTCTTACCAGAGCATATTCTTTTTAACAAATAGTTCTTTATCTTGGGAGGAGATGGGGGAGGAGGAGAGGGGGTGGTTTGTTTCATGTCCCTAATATGCTTCTGGTAACACAGAGCTCATTAAAAAGAAAAATCCCTACAGGAAGTGTTTTGTTTCCACTTTTATCAATTAGAATTTTGAACTTTATCTGTGTTTGCAATTTAATGGGCAATTGAATAGGGGAAGTAGAAGCATTGATAGACATTAATATTTTATGAAATTAATATTTAATGATTTTTTTAGTAATATATATTAATTGCATGTTTAAACTAATCATTTTTGTTAGTCCCTTAGCAGTTCTGAAGTTTGCATGTATAATGTTTAACATTTTATTATTCGAATGTGATAAGTAAAAAGTAAATAGGAACAATATTAAAATTTTGGAGGCTGCATGCATGATCAAGTCTTTAGTAAACATACAGAAAGAAATGTAATATTTACCTTCATTCAACTCCCAGATGAATGAACCTAATCTATGTATTTTCTACAACACTATAAAATGACACAGACTGTTCACAAATAAATACAAATGCTGACTATGGCAATGGTGACCCATGACATCTAGGCACTATTTTACTAGCAATATTAGTTTATTACCTAGAATAAGGTCAGCCAACATTTTTCTAAAAAGCTAGACATGAAGTATTTTAGGATGTTCAGTAGGTCTCTGTTGTAACTACTCCATTCAGCCATTGCAGTCTACAAGCAGCCACAGACAGGGGCACATGGGTGGCTCAGTCAGTTAAGCATCAGACTTCGGCTCAGGTCATGATCTCCTGGTTTGTGAGTTCAAGGCCCACGTCGGGCTCTGTGCCAACAGCTCAGAGCCTGGAGCCTGCTTCAGACTCTGTGTCTCCTCCTCTCTCTGCCCCTCCATGCTCATGCTCTCTCAATAATAAACTTAAATAAACAAACAAACAAACAAATAAATAAATAAATAAATAAATAAATAAAGGCAACCACAGACAGTACTTGACTGAACATGGCTGTATTGCAATGACCCTTCCTCTACTAAAAGAGGTGGCCAGCCAGATTTGATTGGCAGGTCATAGATTAGTGACTCCTAAACTAAAGGGAATTTGATATCTCCCAAAAATGTGTTTCCTGTGAAATCTGAGGCTCGTTTTTATGATGCATAATCAATGTCTAAGTCCATAAGACACAACCAAATTGGCTACCAGGACTTAATACTTTAGAGTCCAATACTGTATGTTAGTCACAATGAGCAACAATTAATGCAGTTTGTCCATAAGTGCATCAGGAACAGATTACATTTCTCAACCTACTCCTGCTATCATATCAACTGCCTAAGACTATAAAGCTTTCCGAGTGAGACAGCCTTTGTTTTTGAGCTGTGGTAAGACACAGTCACCATTTGAAGATAACTAAATATTAGGTAAGCACTACAGTTATGCATATTACCTTAGTGATAATAAAATCAGCACATACGGAAGAAGTATTATCCCCAGATTACAGATTAGGGACCTGAAGCTCAGCATGAACATGTAGCTGACCAAGGTCACACCCACAGAAAATTAAATCAAAGCATCGAATATCATTTCCAAATCTGCCTGACTCAAAAGCCCCTGCTTTTTTTTCTTTTAATATTGTTGTTTACTATGGCTCTGGTATATTTAATTTTTGCTAGGGAAAGTGACTTGATATTTGTAGTCACTGCAAATTTCAGTGATCCCTCATTGCTGGCCAGCTTTTCTTATATTTCATTTCCACTCTCCACCAAACTCAGATTTTCTCCACTCCTTCATTATACTCAGCAATGAAACTGTTTTAGTGGAAGATCATCTCACAGGAGATCCTATAACTTCACTACTTCTTACTCCAAATATCTTAGAAGTGTTTCATTTTTTATCTTTTTTTCCCCCTCCAAAGTAATCTCTCCTCTGCTTCCCTAAGCCGGCCTGTGCAACCTTCTTGATTCCATCCTTTCCCACCACCTCCCAAGTCATTCTTCAGCTTTGATTGTGTTTCCTTCACACTGCTGGTTTCTAATTCTCAGCCTACAAACATGATGAGGCCTCTTCTACCCTGATCTTAGTCCTTCAGTCTCTCACATTATTTCCAATTGCTCCCCATTTATTTCACTGCAAAACCTCTGGAAAAAAATGGTCTGTGTCCTTAAACACCTGTGCCAACCACTCACATCTCTGGGCATGTTAGCTTCTGCCGTCATCTGTCTGCTGTAACTGATGTCTCCAAAGCTTTCTGCAATTCTGGGGACTCCCCCCACCCCCACCACCACCACCAATTGGCCTTAGCACTAGGTATCGGGATCTCTCAGTGACACTTCGTGTTGTTACTCGCCCTCTTGATTTGGAAACACTTTTTGGGGTTTTCTTTTTCTTTGTTCTTTACCTGGACTCCTTCAGTTACTGCCTTCTTTTATCTTTGCTGCTAGGAAGTGGTGTGTTGATTTTATGTCATATCTGTTCTCTCTCCATAGTCTTCTCCATGGGAATTTCATCGACTTTCATATATTCAAATGTTATTCTATGCAGATTCTACATCTATATATGCTCTATAGGCTCCAGATTCTCTGTTTTCCATTTTTAGCAGATTGTCTGACATCTCTCCATAAATATACCACCAACATTGAAATGTGATATGGCCTAAAACAAACTCGCTCCATGTATACCCACAAATAAAACCAACCTTTCTTAATCTTTCTTAGTTGTCAGTGGCTCAAATTGCAAAGTTGTTCCTTCCTTCCTCTCTCCCTTCCTCCTTCCCTCCCTCCCTCCTTCTTTCCTTTCCTTCCTCCCTCCCTTCTTTCCTTCCCTCCTTCCTTCCTTTCCTCCCTCCTTTCCTTTCCTTTCCTTTCCTTTCCTTTCCTTTCCTTTCCTTTCCTTTCCTTTCCTTTCCTTTCCTTCCTTTCCTTCCTTCCTTCCTTCCTTCCTTCCTTCCTTCCTTCCTTCCCCCAGGTATCAAACCTTACACATTCTACCTGTGTAATACAATTTGTATTTAATGCCCTCTTTCTTATCTTGTGCTGTCGCCCTCAGGCCTCTTGCTTCTCCTCTTTATTATTGACTTTGCTAACCTTCTCACTTCTCTCACCATTTTAAAACTTAAGCCACGGGACGCCTGAGTGGCTCAGTCAGTTAAACATTCAATTCTTGATTTTGGCGCACGTCATGATCTCGCATGGGGCTCTGTGCTTACAGTGAGGAGCCTGCTTGGGATTCTCTCTCTCCTCTCTCTCTGCCCCTCCCCCACTCACACATGCTTTCTCTCTCTCTATAAAAATAAATAAATAAATAAATAAATAAATAAATAAATAAATAGCCATACTAACACTAGCAGATATTTTTCAGGTTTCTCATCATGTAATTCTCTTTTCCTCAAACATTGTTAATGGCCTCCTATTCCATTTAATTACATATTATCTCCCTATCCTGACATCCATGGCTGTCCAGCATGGTTCTGGATTACCCATCCAATTTTGTACATAACTGTACTTGAATCAGACAAACTCATCACTCTCCAACCAAAGCGAATCATTGTGCCCCACTTCTAAAATGCGCTGTCACTATTTCTAGTAACTGAAATGTTGTATACTTAATTTATAATTTCTAGCATTTTAAAACTTTGCCTATTCTTCTAGACTCATCTCAAATGTTACTTCATCTCTGATTGTTTTTATTTAATTCTTCAGTAAGATACATCCTTTTCCTTTTGGAATCACTATTTTGTGCATCTCTTATGACAATTATCTCACTCTCTAATATCCCCTGCCATATTTTAAAATGACTAAACACCAAAACTATATTTATTTACCATACAGCATGCAAACATGTGACATGCATATGTTACATATACAGTTTTTTTTGTTTGTTTGTTTTCAGTTGAGAACATAAAAAGATAAATCATTTGGCTTCATATTGAACTAGAGGTGTTGAATCATATAGGTGACCTAGAAAAGGTAGCAATGCACTAAGGTCAGTCAGAATAGACCAAGGTATATTGTAGCAACATAGGTCTTCAAATTATGACACAAAGCCATCTTTCTTGTTCATTCATATTGCATGTCCTTCCAGTGATGCGTATCACATCTCATATTGCATTGGCCAAAACAAATCACATGACCATGACCAAGTTATACTAGGTAGAAAGAGGCAAAGGATATTGATGGAGGGTTAAACCACCTACATATGGAAGCAATGGCATGCCCTTTGGAGGTGGTTCCTAATTAAATGAGCTAATATATAATTTCTGGAGACTAGTATGTATAGACATGAGAGTGTATGAAAGATGTCCTTTCTATGGCTAAGAATGTTCTGTTATACATGTTAGTTATTGCCCTTTACACTCCCCACAAACCACTTCCTCTCTCTCTGTTTACACCTCTCCCTACTATGGGCTCCTTCTTAAAGAAGTCACTTTAGCTTCTACTTTTACATTTGTGTCTAGAGGGAGGAAGGACTATATCTCATCTGGACCGAGAGCAGCCTATTCAGAACCCATTATTAAAGTTATTATCGAGAAGTTATGGTCATTATTACCTAAGTCAAAAATGGATTTCCTTCAGACTATGAACACTACAATATGATGAAAATTAGGCAGTTATGACCTAGATGAGCATTGAGATCATGGAGATGTGAGAATCCCTACGATCTGTACTTGGCAAGCTGGAGACCCAAGAAAGCCAATGTGTAGTTCTACTCCAACTTCAGAGGCCTCAAAACCAAGAAAGATCTTACAAGTTCCATCCTGAACACCAGCTGGTTCAAGACTCAAGAATAGTTATGGCTAGAGATACAGCAAAAGTTGATATCTCAGTCTAAGTCCAAAGGCCGAAAAAGACTAAGGACTTAAGTTCTAGCCCATGAAGTAAAGAAGGATTTCCGTCCTACCCATGGAAGGGTCAACCTTTTTGTTTTATTCAGGCCTTCAACTGTTTAGTTGAAGACTCACCCACATTAAGCAGGGCAATCTTCTCTACTCAGTCTACTGATTTCAATGTTAGTTACATCCAAAAATACCCTCACAGACACATGCAGAATAATGGTTAACAAAATATCTGGGTACCACATGACTTCATCAAGTTGACACATAAAATTAACTATCACAAGTCTACTTGTCAATGTGACAACCATACTCATTTCCACAAACTTAAAATTTAAATAAAACAATAAGGTCCTTACGATACAATTATGCCATGTAGAACTGAAATGAACTCCTGTTCAGAAGAAGAGATAGAGAGTTTGTGAATGTTTACTTCTGTCCTTGATAGCTGATAACTTAACATATTATGATGTAAAATTAACAATACTTAAATACTAAATATCTCTTATGTTTCATGATAAGGAATAAGAGCAGGAAGAAAAGGTATTTGCCTAGTACATACACATATGCACACACTCACATTCAGAGATATTTATAATAAAATAAGACGGACATGTTCATGATAATTACAGTCGTCATTTCTATCTAACAGGTCACATGATTGTGACTGGTATTTATGACTTCTTTCTTTGCAACCCACTCTGTAGTCTCTTTGCCATACCAGTTTCATGAGGAGAAGCTCAGCTGACATGATATACTGGTTGTCCATGGTAAAACATTCAGTCTCTATTAAGGCCAAGTAGCAGGTCAAAGCTATTTCTCAAAAAGAGAGAAGTTATCTACAGTTATGGCAGGACTTTCCTCCAAAATTCTAAAGAATTTACACTGTGATACACATAGAAGAACCTCCAAAAGGCTCCAAAGGGCATCTCTATCTCTGACCTTTCAAGCACCATTGTATCTGTTGGATCATACGGCAGGGTGGCAACTTGCACAGAAGCTTAAACGTTTTACAGAGGCTTTTCTTGTCCTGATCCCCGCTCAAAACTAGCAGCTTTCAAGCTACTCAGTAAATGGGAAGAATACATGCAAATGAGGAAAGCATTGCCTCAAAATTTCAAAGAGTCCCACTGAGCATGATGCCTCTTCTTTCACTGTAGGAAGACCCAGAAATAAACAATAATTTATTTTTCACCTTAGGAGAGATATCTCAACTTAAGCATACCCCTGGACTCTTCGAGATTTCACTGAGGTAAAAGAATGGCTCTGAAATTTGTCAGACTTATTTCCCCCCTCTGACATGCAAATGTCTCAGCAATAAATTTAGAGTTGTTGCTACTTCTTGCTTGCTATGTCAAATACACATAATGTGATATCTTGCAGAAGGGTAGATGATCAAGCTCCCTATGAACTAAATTGTGACAGAGTTGGAAAGGTGATGCACCTCTGAGGTAGGACAGTGAGGGTATATTGCTGGCTTGGCCTCCTCAAAGCAAACTTCCAGTGATCTTTACTAACAGACATCTAGAACAAAAAGCATTTTCCAGATCAATAGATGCATAACAAGAAATATTTTAATTTATTCAAGCAATAAAACTATATGTAGTATAGGAGCTGCAGTTGGAGTCACAACCTAGTTGAGCTTACAATAATATGGCGTCCTCTAAGATTTGTTCTCTGCGTTGGCTGAACAGGTGACATGAATGAAAATATGGTGGAAATGACCACCACGGCATCTTACTGTTGGTGGCAATAATCTCTACTGTCCCTCCAAGAATGTGGTATTGCTTTTGGTTTGCTATTTTCCGAGGGATAGGCAGTTCTAGTGGCTTCTGCTTGGCAATTCCTACCACATTAGCCCTCACTCCACAGGTCGGAAAAACAGTGTAGATGCTCTGGCAGCTGCTGAGTATATGTTAGAAGTAGGCATCCTAGAACTGAGGAAATAGCCAGAGGATGGGTCCAGCAATACACTGTTCATGCTGTGAGATGGACCTGAATTAAAACTCTGTTAATTACCTTACTCCCATATGCTCCTACTCTGCGGGTGGATCACAGTGATGTTTTAGGTCTTTTGGACTTAATGTCAGTTCAGATGGTATTTAGTAGTCCTCAAAAGGTCTAATTATTTCCTTTCCCCCAGTACACAGTTACCCTGGTAAAACACTTTAGGTTTCTTTGGAGAAGGGCACAGAGAAAGATGAATAGTATAAATTTTTGATAGCGTAGAGGGTGCATTCTTCAAGAGGACCTAGCCTTACTTTCATTCAAAGGGTCCTGGGTCTCTAAACTGGATCAAGTCTGGGAATTGATCAAGGTGGCCATGACTCTGTTTTTATGATTCAAGTTACTATTTTTACTTAACCCAGAAATTTTCTGCTTTTACAGATCATATTAGAAGTTAGTAGGCTTTCTATTTATTTAACTTCTGGAAACACCATGATCAACTAGCCAATGTCATAGATCTGCAAGAGTTAGACTATTCTGATCATGCCTTGGCTGCTCAATACAGTAAACATGCCTTCCTTGACTTTGAAAGATGAGTAGCACCACTTGGCCCTGGCCCCTCCGGGACCCAATTATTCCTATTACATTTAGGTTTTGCAGTCCCAAGTATCTGGCCTACAGAGGAGAGTAATTACAGAGCTCTTTCAGGATGTTGGAGCTCCCCTCACAAGTTTATTTCTCAGAGATGTACTGAAAGGTACATCTTGTGGACCCTCCCTGTGTGTGTAAGTTTTAAACTATAAATCCATTCTAACATTCTGAACTCTAAGCATTTGAATCCCTTCCTATACATTAAACCAGGACAGGCCCTGCATGTTCAACTCTTTCACCATGGATCATGGTGTGGTCCATGTTTCAGCCAAACAACCAAATTTTTAATTCCCCAAGCTACAACATTAAATGCAGAATTTCTATTTAGAGAGCTCATTATAATAAATCTGGTCTTATCCATTTTATAGTCCTTCCACCATTATCCCACACCATTAAATATCCTTTCTTGTATGTTTTCCCTGATTTCTGGTTATATAAATTAGAAAAACTTAAGTTGCTCTTTTGGTGTGAAGGACATCCTCTCATAGGCCATGCTGTGTACCTCACCTTTAAGGGCCTGTTCAGACTTGAGTCTAGTTATAGATCTAGAAGCAAAGAGGCATGGTGTGGGTGGGTCCTGAAAAGAATCAGCATTATCTGGCCTCACAACTGCCTAAGAGGAGTCCATTCGGTTTCCTCTGGCAATGTAGGGTTAATCTCAGGCAAGAAGAGAGGTTGCTTACACTAAGCATGGGGAGGCCTCCTCCACTTGCCAAGAAAACTCATCGGAATTTAGAGGCTCAATGTCCCCAGCTTTATATGGTCATCTCACACATTCCCATTCCAACTTCCAGGATTCCACTGTTCTCAATCAATGACCTCATTTTAACATCAGACCCCCAGCAGGTTCAATCTGTGTTGTAATTCAGCCATTTCTAGGCTGAGATTCTGCATTTGATTTTCAGCAATCTCACCCCTATGGCTGTAGGAGATAATGGTTTCCTCAGGGCACACACACACAAAAGGCTTCAAGTCATTTATGGGGCACTAAAGCTGGGAATTCAAATCCCTGAGCTCATCATTTTCTTTCCTACTTTGTCCAGTGACATTAGGGGCAACCAGCCAGTATCTCTATATTCATCAGTTTGAGAAAAATGTTTGAAAATATCATATACACAGTCACTGAGATCCTTGCTTTTTAGCAGTGGTTAATTAGGAGTATCTAAGGAGATGCATCAAGTATTTCTATTACCAAATCACACCACAGACCATCAGTGTGCTTCTTACTACTGGAAATAGAGCCATTCAAATTTATAAATCTAACCAGATTAGAAAGTAAATTCCAGAAACCCCAGAACCAATTCAGAAGACTCATCCTTAAAATTCTGTGCTTCTAGAACCACTGTACCAAAATTTGCATGAGTCAAGATTCTCCAGAGAAGCAGAACCAAAAGATTACTCATACACACGTGTGCGTGTGTAATATCCACGTGTGTGTGTGTGTGTGTGTGTGTGTGTGTATGCCAATGGTGCAGTTCTAGTCCACAGGCAGGCAGGCAGAAAGAACCAATATTTCAGTTCAAGTCCAAAGGCTAGAAATAACAAATATCTTAGCTCAAAGCAGTCAGGCAGGAGGAAATTCCCTCTTACTCGTGGGAGTATGCCTTTTTATTGTATTTACGCCCTCAACTGATCGGATGAAGATCACTTACATTAGGTAGAGCAATCTGTTTTTCATAGCATACTGGTCAAACGGTTACCTTCACCCCGAGATACTCCAGTAGATACACCCAGAGTAATATTTAGCCAAAGATTTGGGCACTCCCTGGCCCAGTCGACACACAAAATTAACCATCCCGGTCCCCTTTAGACCAGGGTAAGACAGTAAAGGCATTAGTCATCTTTACGTTAGTGCTGGTAGACACTGGAAATAGGAAGAAAAACTTTGTTCTCTACTACAAATGATCATTCTATTCCAGGATCTAACAGTACAGGGTTAGCATGAAAGGACCCTCTAAAGAATTATAGATTGCTGAATGTCAAATGTGTTACCTGAAGAAAGTTCTTCTGGGCAACAGCATACTGGATACTGGGGCACATCAAAGATAAAATAAAACACTAAAAGAATGAAATTAACCTGTTAGGACTTAAGTTCTTCATCCACTGCAAAACTGACTATTTTGATTTAGACTTTTGTCCTTCCTGCTTCAAACTGTTAGCTATTATTTAGTTGAAGATGTCAATTTTAAATAAAATGTAAACCACTAAACAGTAAGTCCCTTCTGAAGGATGAATCTTGCAGGAATGGGATTCTTAATAAAATTCCATGTTGAAAATATCTCATCTTTATTCCAGGAAATAGAACTTTAGGAAAAGGTAACATTAGGAAAATAATTATAAGAGCATATATACTTTTCATTTTGTCGCAATTCTGCTTTTTCATCTATTTAACTTCCCCATTAACCTAGATGAGTTTTATATGGACTCATTTGAAAGAAAAGATAAGAAATTATCTTAAAGTCCATTAAAATATATAGGCTTCAGATGTTTTTAGGAGGGCAGAATTTAAAGATGTCTAACATTTTGCTGAAAGCACATTAAGTATCCATTCTTTGAATAAACTTGGCTTAGTAGAAATATCTGCCTCATTAAAATGCTTAGTTTGCTAACTTTGAACTTTAAAGTGCAGTTTCTTCTAGTGAAAACAACTAGCTATACGTAATGCGTTAAATTGAACTTTTCCAAAAATGGCTGAATGAATTTCTTAAACCGTCATAAAACCAACAGTGATGAAAATAATAATACGCTTTAAAATTCAAAGTTTTATCACCAGTAACAACAAACTTTGGGATAACTATACCTTCTCATTTTTTGTAGTTGTGCAAATAAAGTAGCAAATTGCCCTCTCAAATTTTTAATTACTCTTTGTATTAATCTATAGATATATTTATAATTGGATTATCAGAGCAGTTTACATATTTCCTTCTCTCTGAACAAGTGCTCCAAGTCTCAGCTAATTTTTTTAAATGTATATTCCTCATTGTAGAACTTTAATATGTCTTCCAGAGTCTTTATTTAACGTGTTTTTACTTTATGCGTTTTTATTATTGAATGAAATAATGGCATTGTGCAATGCATAAGATATCTTATTTTGATATTTTAAAATTTTGATTACACTTGTTACAAATAGGTCACAATCAGTATAACCATGCTGCAAAAGCTTTTCAAGCTTTACGGTTTCAATTTCCATCAATTCTAACACTTTTGGGGATCAGTTTTAAACTTTAGTTATACCATGCTAATGCAGTTCACACCTGAGACTCTGTAAACCAGAAGTCATCAAAAAATTTAAGAGTAAGGAGGACTCAGCATACTATAGATTTACAAGTCAGATCTGAATCTGTACTTCCCTATGGTGAAATTAAATCAAACCTTAATTCAGCAGAAATTTAAATTACCAGAATTGGAGCTTGAATAAGTTATTTTTGAGCTCTGGGAGGACTGCTTTAAAAAAATAATGAAAAATGCCCCGTGTCAGGCTCTGGGCTGATGGCTCGGAGCCTGGAGCCTGTTTCCGATTCTGTGTCTCCCTCTCTCTCTGCCCCTCCCCCATTCATGCTCTGTCTCTCTCTGTCCCAAAAATAAATAAACGTTGAAAAAAAAAATTAAAAAAAAATAATGAAAAATAAATAGACTGATATATCCTAGATTGGTTGAACCCAGGTTTTTCACAAATTGCTTATTGTTTTTCTTATTTCATAAGGACAAAACATGACATCAGAACTGTCTATACCAGTGCAAATCAGTGGTAGCACCCCTCCTACAGGTATCATAGTTTCACATTTGAAACCCCTTACTATGAACAAAGGAAGCCTTGAGAAAGTACAGGAAGTGTAGACGAGCTATGGAAAGGAGCAAGAGCAAGCACTGGAATCAGAAAACCTGGTGGGATAAGTTTGGTTTAGAATTCAAGCATGGTAGCCCTTATTGTATCTTCATACGGAAACTTATGGGATTTTTTGGGCACAGTTGAAAACTTCTGGGCTATTAATATATTTTAAGGATTTTGAGAAAAGTAACAAAAGTCAATAAAATCTATAAAGTTAAATCAGAGGAGTTTTTAGGTGCTTGATTGTTCAGATTAATATATACTTGTATGTATATTAATTTCAAATATATATACATATCTAATATTTGTATTTCTCATATTTTAAGCTTTACAAGTTCTGGTTCTTGTTTATGTGAAACTTTTCTAGAACTAAGCAATATCACATAAAATATGTAATAAAAAGCTTTGTTTGATTGTCCTTATGCTTTAAACATTTCTAAAACCATTAAAACATTATTGTTTATGACAAAATTTGCTAAAAAAACACTGAATAGATGGCACCTGCATAAGCTCTCATAATGAGGCATAGAATCTAGTTTGTCTAGTAGACTCAATTTGACCAAGAGATTTCAGTTGAAGTGATATTTTAGGACCTCAGAGTAATATCTTACTTCCTCCTCTTAGAGCTTTGCCACTATGCTAGGAGTATACACAAGCTAGACTACTGAAAAAGAAGATATCACCTGATGGGGTGGGGGAGAGAGAGAGAGAGAGAGAGATAGAGAGAGAGAGAGAGAGAGAGAGAGAGAGAGAGAGAGAGAAAGAAAGAAAGAAAGAAAGAAAGAAAAGAAAGAAAAGAGAGAGAGAAAGTGTCCATGTGGATAAGTGAAGGATTTCAAGCTTATGAGAGAATCCAGGACTCCATGAAACAGAAAATGCACACAACTGACTCCTGCTTGTAATGTTACAGTTATGTCTCAACACTGTTGGATCATGGGTGCTAAACATTATTTCTGTGTGTGTGTGTGTGTGTGTGTGTGTGTGTGAATGTATCTGGATGAGATTAGCATTTGAATCAGTATATTCAGTACAGCAGACTGCCCTTCCCATTGTGGTTTGGCCTCATTCACTCCTTCAAGGGCTGGTATAGGACAAAAGGCAGAGGAAGGGAGAATTCACCTCTTTTTCTGCATGACTGCTGGGAAATTGGTAGTTTCCCGCTCTTAGATTGAGACTTACACCATTGGCCCTGCTGATTCTCAGGTCTTCAGACTTGGACTGAACTACACCAACAGCTTTCCTGGGTCTCCAGCTTGCAGATGGCAGATTGTGGGACTTTCCAGCCTCCAAAATTGTGTGAAACAATCCTTCATAATAAATCTTGTCTATGCACATTAAGTATATAAGTATATAAACAAACAAACTAGGGCGTCTGGGTGGCTCAGTTGGTTAAGCATCTGACTTCAGCTCAGGTCATGATCTCACAGTTTGTAAGTTTGAGTCCTGTATTGGGCTCTGTGCTGATAGCTTGGAGCCTGCTTCAGATTCTGTCTGTCTGTCTGTCTGTCTCTCTCTCTCTCTCTCTGCCCATCCCCCGCTCCTGCTCTGTCTCTGTCTCTTAAAAATAAACGTTTAAAAAATTAAAAAAAAACAAACACACTCACACATACACACACACACACACAAATGCATATATAAACTCCTATTGGTTTTGCAGCTCTGTTTTTTTAAGCTACTAAGTTTTGGGATTGCTTGTTCAAGAGTATTACAAACAAAAACAGGGTAATTGGCACTTACATAGCCAAAGGAAAGTGAACAATCTGTATTTAAAATTTACTGTTATAAATCTCATTACATTTAATAACATATATATGTATATATGTATGCATGTGTATATGTATATGTATATACATATGTAAAATGACTCTTTAAACTAGACCGTTTTAGCATTCCGGCACTTTTAACTATCACACACAATGCTTTTAGACTAGCATTCATTAATTCAATATATTTCAAAGTGTTATCTCTAGATTCAAAACACAAATTCTTCTCAATATTACTATTTTGTATGTGAGATAAAAGGGTTTTGAGAACTATGAGCTCAAAACCTTAAATGGGGTATTCTGATGTGAAAGTGAAGTCTTTTTAAATTATGAATTGGAGAAGCCTTAGTAAGCTAATGTGTTATGATTTTCCAAGAGAGAAATATAAAATGGGATGTTCCCAGGATTTTTTTTTGACCGTATAACCCTTTTTTACTAAAACATCTACAAGCTCTAGGTTGACAACATTTTAACTGTAGAGCTGGGTGGGCTATGAAAATATATAACCTTTGTTCTCGTGTCAAATTTTTGCTTTGTGTTCACTTTGAACTTTACCCCATCACAAAACCCTCAGTGCCTAGATACTACTTCTGATCTTGGGTAAGCAATCTCCACATTTTGCTGTCTTAGTCTCTTTCCCTACACAAAAAAGTGATGACAGTATTCAGTTTGTATAGCTCCTGTGAGGCTAGATGTAGAGAGGTTAAAATAGTAATTATCATACTGCACATGCCCCATAAATTTCAGCAATTGTTGTTATTGTTACATAGCTGAAGAATTTCTATTGGCTAGATACTGGAAATTATGTTTTTACAGGTCCTAATATAGTTATTTATTTGTTGCAAATTGTGCCAATGTTTTTCATCAGCCAATGTCACACTGTCCTATCTAAAACTCTCTCTTTCTTAGAAATTCTAAGTATATAAACTGTGTAAACATAACATTTGAATTTAGAAAATATGCATAAATAAAAATGCAGAGCTAAAGCCATTAAACTAGTGATCAAAAACTCAATTTACTTGGGAACCATGAACTTTTTTGTTTGTTTGTTTATTTACATCGCAGGTTAATTGTATGAACTTTAAGCTACACATTCCAATGCTTAGCTCAGCTCTGAGTCCACTTGACTGCACAAAGACCTCTCCTTAGCTTTCGTTTTTTTGTAGTTTTCCTGATATAAATGGCCTCTTGTGTGACCTATAGAAATAACACTGAATTTTAAAAAGAATATTCAAAATTCATTAAAAAGATTAAAGCCCTAACCCTTGGGCTTTGACTCCATCAGTGCTGACATACCGAAGGCCTTTGCTTCCAAATCTTGCAGACCAAATAAGCACCTTTTATTATGACCTTGAGACATAGACATTTTCTTACCATTAATAGAAAATGAGCATTAGGGCAGATCAAAACTTTAGTAACATGCACATCAAGCAAGACTTTAAAGGTAATCATTACAAAGACTGATAGAGAAATGTTCTTTATATCCAACTATCACTAAACTGTGATGTTAATAAAGTGCCCACGAAAGATGGCTTGAAGAATAATACTAAACAGAAAAAAAGAAACAAACTTAAATCCACTCTGATTGGTTTAGGAGAAAGGCTAACTCCAAAAAAAAATAACATGTGTGCGTGATCTGAAAGGAGTTTAACAGAGTAGTATGACTTCTTAAAATTATTTTTAAAGTCTGGTAAGATTGCTATGTTTAGTGGCTTACAATGGTCTAGATCAGATGTATTAGTCGGCTCGGGCTGCCATAGCAAAATGCCATAGATTAGACGGTTTAAACAACAGAAACTTATTTCCCACCCATCTTGACGCTGCAAGTCTCAGATCAGGGTGCCAGAACAGTTGGGTTCTGGTGAGATGACTTTCCCTGGTTTGCAGATACCCACTTTCTCTCTGGCTCTGTTCTCACGTGGCGGAACAGGGAGACGGGAGGAGAAATCGAGGGAGAGGGAGAAAGTACGAACACAAAATCTCTGGCGTGTCTTCTTCCAAGGGCCATCAGACTGGGGCCCCACCCTTATGAGCTCATCTAACCCTAACTACCTGCCATAGGTCCCACTTACAAATGTCATCACATTAAGGGTTAAACTTCAACGTATAAATTCATGGGCATACAAACATTCAGCCCACAACACCAAGGTTTCTAACTCTGGCACTACAGACATTACGGACTGGATGATTTTTGTTATGGGCCACCGTATGTATTCTAGGATGCTGAGCAGTGAACAAAAAGAGAGACATCCAAAACCTGGCTCATCTTTCTTAATCCCATCTCTCCAAGTTGCTGCCAGTACTCTCAGCTCCCACGGCCATGAGGGATTGGTATGTTGGGAGGCATAAAAATCCTTCTTTCGCCACCCCCCTCCACCCACACAGCTCACTTGTTTCCCTCTCGCTAGCTCACTACTAGCTCTTTACCTTGGAACACACTCTCAGCCCATCAACTTTCTCCAGGCTCATCTCATATCATGTCCTTAGCAACTGTTTAAAGAATTTTGTCAGGGAAACTCTCGCTTCAAAAATCATGAACACATATGGTATAGTCTCTTTACTATAAACCCCAAAGTTTTCTGATCAGCCTTAAGGTAGGTTTTCCCAACATCAGCAGCATTGGTAGAAACGTCTTTATGGTGGGGAGCAGGGGGCATCATGTACATTGTGGGACGTTCACAGTAGCCCTGGACCCTTACCCACTAGATTCCAGTGGTACCACCGATCTCCCAGTTGTAACAACCAAAAATGCGTGTAGAGATTGCCATGTGAGGGAGAGAGGAGGTGCAAAATCACACTGGTTGAGAATCCCTCATCCAGATCAATACTTCTCAAACCATCCTCACCGAAGGACCACTTTTGTTTTGGGCTTAATTCTAATCTATTTCAACAGATACTTTTGTCAAAACATTTATGCAGCACTAATGCTCATTTTATGTCTAGCTGTTCTCAGATACAAAATGTTTGAGGAGTAGCCCTGGTATGTGTACATGAAAACAGAAGTGTGTTCACCTATTTTTTTAATGCTTGTTTTTGAGAGACAGACAGAGAGAGAGACAGAGAGAGAGAGCGAGCATGAGTAGGGGAAGGGCAAAGAGGGAGACACAGAATCCAAAGCAGGTTCCAGGCTCTGAGCTGTCAGCACAGAGCCTGATGCAGGGATCAAACTCACAGACAAGGAGATCATCACCTGAGTCAAAGTCCGACGCTCAACTGACTGAGCGACCCAGAAGCCCCCTCATGTATTTTATAACAGCTCATGTGGCAACTTGAATGATCTTACAGTGCACAGGTAGAGGTCTGTACACAGGTGTAATCAGAGTTTTCAGATACCAAAATGTCAGGGAGTAAGTTCTTTAGAAGAGCAAATGATGCCTTTGTACACTGATATCGTGTATAATACCAAAGCAGTGTCTGCTTATATTTTCACACACATTTCATTAAATGATTGAAAACAACACTTAGAAGTTTTCTTCCTTGAAAATATATAAAGCAAGTGACATTAATGAGAGCTACTTCACTGATGTGGGCTCTGGGAGAGCAGAGGTCACATCTGCACATCACCGCGAATGACGCTGAGTGCACAGTAATTGCTCAATAAATAAGTACCCAGTTAATGACTGTGTTATTAACTTCAATTTTGACTTTGCTGTCAGTAAATGAATGAGTGAATTAAGGATCGATGGGGTAGGAGATTTTCCTGAACGGGGTCCTAAAATACCTTTCTGTGTCAGTAGGCACAGCAGACCATCTCCTTTGCTTGTCCCGAAGGTCTGCACTGTCAAGATGATGTATTACATGAAAATACGTGTCACAGTTTGGTATAAATATGAGATGGTTATAAACTAAGATACAGATAAGTAGACAAATAAATGAGGTGATGCTCAAACTCAATTCCAGGAAAAGTCTGCTCATTTGTCCTTGAGGGTATCCATAAAAGTATGTATGAGTAAGTGAGTGGCTGTATGTGTGAGATCGGTATAGATGCTCTACTCCAAAGCTGCAGACAGAGGTACACCGTTTAATCAAAGTAGCAAGGTTATAAAAAATGTATCTCTGAAACAGAACCCAATCTTGGTTTCAAATGATTTTATGATGTCAGCTCAACAACTTGATCATATTGCCTGCCTTGTAAAATGTTAAGACAGCTATCAGACTGTTTTTAATTTACTCTCTTGGCCTGGATCCACTCGAGTTCTTGTAACATTCTGTCAGCACTATTTTCCTATTGAATGTCAATGAGATGTTCTACCGTGATTTCTTGTTTTTTAAGCCAATATTGCAAGTGAACAACAAAACATGTGCCTGCTGATTGACAGAGACAAAATGTTTATTTCTTCAGCATAGAGCCATTTTATATTTTTAATTATCAAAATAGCACACAATGTAGTCTAAGGATGAGTATGTCTTTCTAAATATGGTATCAGACACTATTATATGTATGTGTTAAGTATAGAGAAGGAGATACAAAGAGGGAGAGAGATTCTTTATCAATTCATTAATTAAACATTGTATTAAGACGAAAATTATGCAATATTGTAGAAATTATGATTTGTGCTTAACTCTAAAGAATCCATTTTTAGAGGTTGCTTTTGTTGTTGTTGTTGTTGTTGTTGTTGCTGCTGCTGTTGTTGCAGGTGTTTGGGTTTTTTGTGTGTTTTTTTGCAATTTAAATTTTCCATGACCATTAGTAAATGGGAGCCAGGAAAGAAAGAACATATCTATCACATTTTGAAAGCAGCTATCTTCACGTTTAGTAGTTGTGGTATAAAGAACTTCCTCTGGAGCTATTTTTTAATACACAAATTACTATACACTTTTTCAAGAGAAATCCGCTTGTAAAATTCCAAGCCTATAGTACTTTAGAAGCGATTACCTACATTAGGATAAAATGATTCACACAAGATTACTTTTAGTATCCTGTTTCTCTGGAGAAATTAAAGTATGATTCCACCTACATTTAAATTTTAAAAATACACTTGTCGTATAAAGCCAGGTTCAGTTGTACAACACTGGCATTTGGTCACCAAGAGTTTTAAGAAAGCTCACTTAAGGGAAAGACCCAAAAATTGAAAGAAGCAATTATTAATTCTGGCAACCAAAACTATCATATGATAAGTAGCACATCATTTATATCAGTTATGTATGGATAGAAGCACATGCTACACACACACACACACACACAGATTTTTAATCCTTTAATTAATTACACCTGTGCCTCATGATGTGCAGGCTCCATATTTTTTTTTCAGTCTCCATATTTTAAATACTCCTCAGTTGAAATGTAAAAATGATCTCACTCTTCCTGGTAGGGTTATCTTGGTAAGGAAGAAGAGATGTTCAGCCTCCTGGTCTTCAGGGGAAGCAATTCGTTTCCTGATATTTAGGTTTGTATTTTTAGAAATGACTAGTAAGTCCTGTAGAAACACATTTCTGCCAGGAGGATTAATTGTAGCTATTGTGTCCACTAAGTCATCAAAAGGCCCACCCCCTGCCATGAAAAGACAATGGTGTCAGACACTTGAGTGACACTTCCCCTGTCGAAGCCCCATCAAGTCCCACCTGGACACACAGCTGCTGCAGGGCTTTGGCAGTTTGCCAAAACTCATTTCACGTGTTTGCCTCTTAACTTGCACATGAAGTGTGAGATAAAGTGCTCGATGTTCAGCAAAATGATGTAAAGCCCTAGCGTCTAAAATAAACACAATTTTAGAATTGTCAAGCTGTGTGGGGTGAGACACCAGGTTTTTCCCAAACTTCTGATATCCCAAAGGTACTGACGGTGAAAATATTTGTTCAGAGTTTGACACAAACTCTCTTGGCGGTAAAACCTGATCAGATGTCGGGCCAGCAGGTAGCAAAAGTGTCTCCTCTGTGAGGTTGTTCATGATCCCATGTAGAAGTAATAATGTGTTTGATGACAGGATGGGGTGCAGTCCCACAGCCTGGTCATCTCTTGTTTATATCTATCATTGTAAATTTTCTTTAATGTTATTTATTTTTGACAGAGAGAGAGAGAGACAGAGACAGAGCATGAGTGGGAGAGGGGCAGAGAGAGAGGCAGACACAGAATCCAAAGAAGCCTCCAGGCTCTGAGCGGTCAGCACAGAGCCTGATGCGGGGCTTGAACTCACGGACTGGGAAATCACGACCTGAGCCAAAGTCGGACGCTCAACTGACTGAGCCAGCCAGGCGCCTGTATATATATCATTTTAAAATGGAAAAAAAAAAGAATTTCAAAACCCATTTGCCTCCAAAGTTACAAATGAGAGACTGAGGACCTGTATCTTAGA
This sequence comes from Lynx canadensis, assembly GCF_007474595.2. Classification (NCBI taxonomy): domain Eukaryota; kingdom Metazoa; phylum Chordata; class Mammalia; order Carnivora; family Felidae; genus Lynx; species Lynx canadensis. The sequence continues at coordinate 221,994,651 of NC_044303.2, read as the reverse complement.
GATGTAATCCTGGCCCCTCTAATGACAAATGGGGAAAACTTTTCTGAAGATGGACCTGCCAAAATTTGGAACAGAGTGAGGATTTTTTTCTGACTCTGCCAGGACCTACACCCGGCGTCAACACCCTATGACACACTGATACATTACTTTCGAATTGAGCGGAATTGATTCATGGGCATTCATTTTTATTTGCTCAGTTAGCAAAGCTGCTGAAGAAGAAGTTCATTGACTTTGTGATACTTTTATAGATCACTTTGCTAAGCTTTGAAAGAGGTGCATACCTCGAAAAATGACTACATCGCTGCTTTTAAGACATAGTAGCTTTTTGATCATTGTTTAATGTTGAATCAGTGTTAACAAATGCAAAATATTTTTATCTGCAATTCCAAATAATAAAAGATAATATTACTGTCTCCCTCGGGATGAACTCTAATGTTCTTGGTGACATGCAACCTCATATAACATAAACTCTACTTTGTTTTCAAAATCAGAATTTTTTTTTAATTTTAGTAAATAATTACATATGTTGCCAGTGAAATCGATCCAATAATTTCCTGTAAAATAATTGGTAGAAATAGGTATGTAAAGAAGAGCAAAAACTTCCTATTGCCAAATGACTGTTCCATCATGATCTCTTCTAAGTTATTTTAAAGTGTATTAGTGCAGTCGTAAACCAATTTTAGTGATTTATAATCGCCAGGAGAGTCCCCAGAAGTGGCCCTGAAATTAATGATTGGTTTGCATTTAAAGCAACCCCCTTTAGCAATGGCTTTTTCTAAGTGGAACTTCCTTAAGAGTAGCACTCTGACTTAATTACTCAGACAGTTCATGTTTATCACCCTTTGGCTGCAGTGGGGAATTTTAAAAAGAATTAACATAAATGTGATTCTTTTTTCTCATGAGGTGCAAGAGCAGTGAAGCAATGTAAGACATGAAGAAAAATCCTAAAAATAGTAACACTTGTCAACAGAAACTAGGACATTGAACTTAATTGCTTAAGTTAATGATGCCTATGATACAGATTACAGCACTCTGCAAACGTGTGTGTGGAATTCACAGATGCTTGACTTCAATTTTATGTTCATAGGCATTGATAATTTTTGACAGTAGCATCTAAATAGGCAAAGAGCAATAAATATGATTTGTTCACAAGGCAATTCCCTGTGTATGTCTTCTCAAATAATAAGATGATGTTACTAGCAATTTATTTAAGAAGGTCAAAGAAAACTCTGACTCTGAGTTCCCTACAATTCTTCAATTAAAAGAAAAGAGCAATAAAACTGGAGCCAGGGGAATTATGTTCATTCGGAAACTCTACATCTAGCTTACTGTGAGACATAAGGCAAATAAGTTATCTTCTAGCTGTGCTTCTTAAGTGCCAAGTGGGGTTAAAAATGCCAGCATCAGGATACAATACAGGGTTTAAGGCAGGATTGAGATAATAACATTGAAGTAATATACACAAATATGTAAATCACCAACCAAATTCTTAAAGCTACTTACATAAAAAGACAAAACTTATACACCTTTGTCAATAACAATATATCGGTAGACTCTGTTCCAGTAAGGTGGCATGTGAATTCTTCCTTTATTTATTTTTTTTTATGTATGCACACTACTTTAAGATTTTCACTAATTTTCTTGAATGCAGTAACATATATATACAAATATATATATTTTTTTTCTTGTTTATTAATAAATAAAAGACTCCTCAGAATACCTGGCAAATTTAAATACTACATAGCCACTGGACAGTGGGAGTCAAAATTCTCCAGGCAGAGTTCACCATATTATGATCAAATTAAGCACATTTAGTGACTATTTCAAAACAGTCATTTACACTCGTAATAACATTGTTGATCATTAAACTATGATCTCATAGATAAACATCCACTGAACATGGACACTAAGTCAGCAGTGTTACCAATATTAAACTACTAAAAGGAAAATAAAAGTTAATATGAAAATTATACCCAAGAAGTACATACTGTGATTTTCTTCATTTATGAGAACGTGCAATGCAGAAAGACAATTGCTAAAAGGGACACAGACAATCTAGGCTCATTTTTACTACACACTCACATTGACTACACATCTGTTCACAGTTTTACTACATACTAGCTCTGTCATGCTAAGCACATTTAATGGCTGTACCTCAGGAGTTTTATATCTAAAATGATGATGTTGAATTTCACAATTTCCAAGTTTTATTACAGCCCTGTGTTAGTAGAAATCTTTGGTCCTAAGATTAGAAAATAAAATACATTAAATACACTTATTTATTTATTATTATTATTATTTAATTTTTTTGCAAGCAGCTCTGGGAATCCCTAGGATAGATACTTTAATACCCCGGCACAAGTCTATAATCTGAAGACCTCCCTCTTAACTCTTGTACACTACTGATGGGAATATAAATTGGTGCACAAAAAATATGGAGGTGTCCCCCCAAAATTAAAAATGGAACTACCATATAATCGAGGAATTTTACTTCTGCGTGTGTATCTGAAGAAAATTAACTTTCTATCTCAGAGAAACATCTGCATCCCTATGCTCACTGCAGCATTATTTACGACAGCCAAGACGCAAAACAACATAAATGTCCATCAAAGGATGAATGGTGAAAGAAACTATTGTACACATATATTTGAAAATAAATATCTATGGAGTTTGGCCATAAAAAAGAAGGGAATTCTGCCATTTGCAATCACGTAGATGGATCTTGAGGACATTATGCTAAGTACCATAAGTCAGATAGAGAAGGACAAATACTATGCAATCGTACTTATATGTGTAACCTTTAAAAATGAACTCATAGAAAAAGAGAACAGAGCCAGGGATACGGAGTGGAGGGTGGTGCAAGGGGTGGAAGATGGTCCAAAGGTATCTTCCAGTTGTAAGATAAATAAGTTCTGGGGATGTAACGTACAGCATAGTGACTATAAGTTAACAAGACTGTGTTTCACATTTGAAAGTTGCTAACAGAGCATATTTTTTTAAAGTTCTCAACACACATACACACACATACACACACACACACACAAACTAACTATGTGAGGTGATGAAGGTGTTAACTAATCTTAATGGGGTAATCATTTTGCAAAGTATACATTTATCAAATCAGTGCACTGTGCAACTTAAAGTTATATGATGTTGTATGTTAATTATATTTCAATAAAGCTGAAAAAATAAAGACCCCCCCCTTTCCCTTCATCCAGAAAACAAAGACTTAAAAAGAAAGGCATGTAGAAGTAGTGAAAAAAGACAACAATGAGGCAAAAATGGATCCATTTTCTCTTCTCTTCTCTAGGTTGTCTCCTACTAATCACAATTGTCTTGCATTGGTGCACAGCAGTATGAAATTAGACAATGTTCACGAACGGAGATTCCTGTTGTTTAAAATCTGAAGAAAAATTAAACAGCTGGAAGAATGGCAAGAAGATAATTGATGAGGATAGATCAGTCCCATATGTAATGAGAGGTAATTATTTGGCAACATCAACTAACTGCACAGAATAGGTCTGGAGCCTCTCACTATAGAGCAACACCAGTGTTCTCCCGACAAGCTCAAGAATTGTCACATTCTGTACACAGTTTAAAAGAGCGTTCATAATATTAGATTAGATCATCCATCCTTGAGTGAGTAGTGAGTGCATTAAAAATTCCCTGTAGCAGAGGGGTGCCTGGGGGGCTGAGTCACTTAAGCGTCCAACTTTGGCTCAGGTCACCATCTCGCAGTTCACGAGTTTGAGCCCCTCGTTGGGCTCTGTGCTGACAGCTGGGAGCCTGGAGTCTGCTTTGGATTCTAGGTCTCCCTCTCTCTCTGTCCCTCCCCTGCTCTCTCTTTCTCTCTCAAAAATAAACACAATTTTTTGTAATTCTCTATAGCATAACATATCATAAAATGTTACTTCTTTCCTCCCATGCAATGACCATATGATAAGAAAATCATAGTTGTGCCCCCATTGGAAGGAGAGGTTATAGGTGACCTTGTTTTTTTTTTTAAGATTATTAATTTATTGAGAGAGAGAGAGACAGACACACACAGAGAGAGAGCATGTGCACACAAGAAGGAGAGGGGCAGAGAGAGCAGGAGAGAGAGAGAGAGAGAGAGAGAGAGAGAGAGAGAGAGAGAGAGAGAGAATCCCAAGCACGTTCCGCACAGTCAGCACAGAGCTCAATGTGGGCTCGAGCTCACGAATGGCAAGATCATGACCTGATCCAAAATCAAGATTCAATGCTTAACTGACCGAACCACCCAGGTGTCCTGTCTTTCATTTTTAAATTAGTAGAAGCTAAGTGTAAATTCTATCCTAGTGAGAAGTGGCAAAAAAATACTGTACCAGTCTGTACACATACTTGCACACAAAATGCAACACAGATTTTCAGTCATTTGTCTTGCCGTACGGTATCACAATTTTGTGATAGATTTTTACCAGGTGCTCTGGCCGTCTGCGGTGAAGATGTGTGTAAAGACAGAGGGCAGAGTCCGAACCCTAAAATTATCAGTTTGTTGTGCTGAGATAATTAGAGCAACGTAGTTCAAAGGATTTAAAGACACCATCACTATTGCCAGCTCAATATTCATCAATGCTGGGGCTGTGCTGCCCGTAAAGAGCGTTCTTAGGTTATCCTGAACATGTAGACAGAATGCCACTGCAATAGCATTTAAATCAGCGAGAACTATCTTTAGCTTCACCAACGGCAGGTCATGGTTTTGCAACTTTAAGCCATGAAATTGCTTGAAATTGTGTGACAAGAATTAATAGACTAACAGACATGTAGGGCAAGGTAAAGACAGATAAAACTGCTATAATATAGATCCCTAGATAATTCAGGACATGCTCGGGAAACAAGGATAGAAGGGTCATAACAAACTCCACACTAAGACGGAAATAAGGTACCAGCAATTATAATTTGTAGCCTTAGACCATATATTTTAGACCACTTGTTATGCATTCATAAAAATAAAGATGCATCTTATAGGTAGCATATATGCAATCATTAATAATTATATTTTAATCCACAAAATACCTTCTTTGATACATTGAAGACGATATATACATAAATATGTTCAATATAATTATACTCATTCTGGTTTTCTCACTTATTTGACATCTTTGAGTTCTCTGTAATTGTTAATGTATAGGAAAATTATCAGAGCAACTGAGAAAAATGTTTGTGAGTGAATAATTATATGAAATATTTTTCCAGTAAATAAATGCGGGTGTTAAATTATAATGTCAGTAAAACACCATCTAGATTTGTTGTGTCGGAAATTTACTATTCTGCTAAATACAGTCATGTCATTAATTCTATAGTAAATGTAATAAAGATTCATATTAATGAGTATAACTTATGAGAACAATAGTAGCAGTGACTAAAAGTAAAAAAAAAAAAAATCTGTGGGGTGCCTGGGTGGCTCAGTCGGTTGAGCGTCCGACTTCAGCTCAGGTCACAATCTCACGGTTTGTGAGTTCGAGCCCCGCATCAGGCTCTGTGCTGACCACTTACTCAGAGCCTGGTGCCTGCTTTGGATTCTGTGTCTCCTTCTCTCTCTGCCCCTCCCCCGCTCACGCTTTGTCTCACTCTGTTTCTCAAAAATAAATACATGTAAAAACAAAATTTAAAAAAAAATCTGGGTAAATTCTCAGGTGTTTTCAGATCATTTTATCACATAAATTTCTATGTACAAACAAAGCAGTCATTGTTTAATTTAGATAATGTTAAATAATACATTATGTGTAAAATATTATGAGACTTTGATTGCATACCCGGGGAAAAGACTGTTCTTTAATTTTTCCACTGGTGTTATGTTGAGCTCCACCATAAATCACAGAACACATTACATTAGACAACATTCTGTTATAGCCCAATAGCTCAATTTAGTAAAGTGCATCACTGCTACACAGTTAAGAAGGAAGAAAGTGTAATGTGTTGTTCTAGAAAGAATTTCTACTATCCATATATATACACCTATTTCAGAGTATATCGAAAGCTTTTTGTATGGTATGTCAAAGTTAATTCATATTCTAAGGCTCCACTTACAACTTAAAATTTACATATTTTGGAGTATTACAAAAGGCAAGACTAATTATCTTACTCTGATCTTGATCAGATACAAAACAAATAAGCTAATCTATTCAGGTTTCATCTCAGATACAAGCAGGTGGATTAAATGTATGTATCTACCCATCTATCTCTATCTATACATATCCATTTTGAAAATGGGATTGTAAAGTGCTTCAGATGGTCATGCATTACGAGACCACTTTTGCAATAAATCACACTAACTTATTTTGAATGGTGCATGCCCATTTGGGAACTGTTTTAAGAATATATGTGAAAAACAATGTCCTAAAAAAGCCAACCTTAGAATTCTTGCAATTAAAACATTAAAACAGCCAGAGGTGCCCGGGTGGCTCAGTCGGTTAAGACACCAACTTTGGCTCTCATCATGACCTTGTGGTTCCTGAGTTCGAGCCCTACATCAGGCTCTCAGCTGTCAGCGTGGAGCCTGCTTGGGATCGTCTGTACTCCCCTCTGACCCTCTTTTTTCCCCCTCTCCTGCTTGTGCTCTCTTTCTCTTTCAAATATAAAAAAGAAAATTAAAAACAGTCATGTAGCAAAACTGCATAGGGAGAACTAGTGTGAAAATTATTTTAAGGTTATTTTATGATTGTCTAATCGATTATTTACCGGATCTCCTTATATGAGAGATATTTTTTTACATAATTACATGTATACTTCATAGTTTATACAGAGATGTACCTGTTTTTAGAAGCTACAGTTGATTCAGAACTCTGAGAGCGTAAATACATTAACTAGTTGTCAGCCAGTTTTCTCCTGAATGAAGAATGGATTCTTCCTTTACTAAGGTGTAATTGGTATATTTCATTATTTTAGTTTCAGGTGTATAACATAATAATTCAATATTTGCATGCACTACAAACTGATCACCACAATAAGTATAGTTACAGTCTGTTACCAAACAATTGATCCCATCACCCCTTTTGCCAAACCCTTAACCCCTTTCTCCTCTTTTAATCACCAGTCTTTTCTCCATATCTATAAGCTTCATTTTATTTTTGTTTTTTAGTTTCCACAATTAAGTGAATCATACAGTGTTTATCTTTTTCTGCCTGACTTATTTCACTTAGCTGAATACTCTCAAGGTCCATTCACATTGCCACAAAATGCAAATCTTTATTTTTGTATGGTCCAGTAATATTCCATTGTGTATATGTTCTATATCTTTATCCATTCATCCATCAATGGACACTTAGGCTGTTTCCATAACTTGCCTCTTACAAATAATGCTTCAATTAACATAGGGGTTCACATATCTTTTTGAATTAGTATTTTTGTTTTCTTCAAATTAATACCCTGAAGTGTAAGAGTTGAATCGTATGGTTAATTTTTATGACAAAGTAGGCAAAAGGATAGTCTCTTCAATAACTTGTGCTGGAAAAACTGGACAGCCACATGCAAAAGAATTAAACTAGACTGCCATCTTATACCAGACAAAAAAATATCCAAAATAGATTAAAAATGTGAATATAATACCCCCAACCAGAAAAACTCCAAGAAGAAAACATAGGGGATAAATTCCTTGACATTGCTCTTGGGAGATATATAGATGATATAGATATAGGTAGATAGATATATGTGATATATATAGATTTAGATCTATAGATAGATATAGATGATATAGATATGGATAATCTGACTACAAAAGCAACGGTAATGAAAGCAAAATAAACAAGTGGGACTACCTCAAACTAAAATGTTTCTGCTCAGCAAAGGAAACCATCAATAAAATAAAAGTGCAACCTATTGAATAGGAGAAGATATTTACAAATCATATATTCAATATGAGGGTAATAGCTAATACATATAAAGAACCCATACAGCTCAATAACAACAACAAATCTGAGGACTTTAATAGCCATTTTTCCAAAAACGACATACAGATGGCTAACAGACACATGAAAAGATGCTCAACATCACCCATCATCAGGAAAATGCAAATCAAAACCACAATGAGATATCACCTCACACCTATCAGAAAGACTGTTATCAAAAAGATGAAATAACACGTACTGGCAAGATTATAAAGGGAACCTTCATGGACTCTTGGTGGGAATATAAACTGGTGTAGCCACTATGGAAAACAATATGGAGGTTCCTCAAAAAAATTTTAACAGGAATAAATTTGTTATTAAAAGGATATTTTCAGATAATACACTACTCTTATATTTTCTTAAATATACCATCTTCCTGAAGATAATCTTAGTAAATAGCATTCCCCTTGTCTACTTACGTTGCATTCTAAATTCGGGATAAAATTAAAATATAAGGCAACATATCCCAGGGCGGTAAACCTATTCAGGATAGAAATATAAAATACATTTTTATAAATAAATATCAATTAATACTTATGTTGATCAATATGCTTCAATAATGGGTTAATTAATATAAATTATAGTTTACCCAGTGTTTAACTACATAACTAGTCTATATGAATTAAGGGAATTTATAGAAGAAAAGACTCAAGAGAGGACTGAATGGAAAATTCATGGAAGGTTATAATCATGAATGGTGCAGTGATTGAAAATGTGGCTGTTGAGCACCATTTTTTCCTCTAGAAACTTCCTCACTCCCCCTACCCCACCCATCAGTCTCTATTATTAACCTTACATGGGGTAGTTTTTATAGACAAATAACTACACAGGGTTTAAAGGTCTGAAATTATTTTGATTATTCTGTCAATCAACTTGCATAATTAATTTGATCTTAAATTTGAACTTTGAGTCTGTTTAATAAATGTCGTGGCACTTCCTAAATCTAGGACTTATGAAAAATAACTACTTAATAGTCCACTTATTATTTTCCTTTGAACCTGCCACTCAATATACTTCCCTTAATAACTGTAAATACTTCTGGTATATACAAAATATAGCATTTAACAAAGAACATGCTGGCAAGGATGGTCTTGATAACATAGCTTAGACAGTTTATTTATGCACATATATTGCTCTCACTTTTGTTCCTGCCATAAAAGTAATAAATGAAAGTAGAGTGTGTGAATGTTTTTTAACACATCTTTTCTAATGTTCCTGCAACAGTTTCATATCTTATCTACCTTATATAATCTGAATCTTTACAGTGTATTATGATGTATCTAGACACACAATAAAAGCAGTAAATATAGAGCTTTCTAGTTTTAAAACCTTTAGAAAATTAGAGATATTAATTTTCGTCTGTTTTTCCCCTTAAAAACCCACAATATAATGTGAAAGATATGAAAAGAGGTTGATGTATTAGGTGGTTGTAGCACTGCTGTCAGTGTCTCTCCATATCCCCTTAGTTTATCCTAACATTTATCCAAAAACATTTACTTTTCCATCATTGGATATCTCATCATCGCTATGTGTAGGGTCTCAAATACTAACTCATGTGTATCATAGCCAAGACACTTCGTATTCTCTAATCAACTAATTTTTTGGCCTTTGGGAAAGTTGATTTCTTTTTGAGCGAACAAAGAAAACAATGCCATATGGTCATCCATTCTCTATATACAGGTTTGTCAGTAAATAAGAAGGTAAAAATACAGTGTAATAGCTTCACTTCATCTAGTAGGACCTATGTAGTTCTAAAAAACTGAAACTTACGATATATACAGATATTTCATAGATTAACTATTTTACTGGTGTTATGGTTAATCTACAAACCGGAAATCCATTGTGAGGTAATTGAGCTTTGATTTTATTAATTGATATCAGGTGATAATGGACTATCTTCAGATTTTACAAAAGAGCAAACATAGCTTAATTTAAAGGGAAACATTTTCCTCAGTACCCTCAACTGTGGCTATCATATGCAGGTTTCTTCCACAGCAAAACTCAAGACAGCTCAAACTGGATTTGCTGCCACTACTTTGTTGTCTCCATTCTTGTCCTAATTGGAATCAAGCCCAACTATTTCAGTGAAATTACCTTCAAATCCACCCACAGCTTCATTTTACCAAATGCAATGGTCATTTCTTGGTCTTCCTTTCATTCAAATTTCAGCAACCCACAGTTGAGGGTACTTAAGAAAATGGTTCCCTTTAAATTATCAGTTAATCATAACTCCTTGAAACCCTTCTGTCCCTTGGGTGGGGGGAGGGGCAAGATGGCAGAGCAGCATGGAAGATTTTTGCCCCTCTCATCCCTGAAATGCAGCTATATCAACACCAAGCCATCTTGCACACCTAGAAAACTGATTTGAGGATTAACATAACAATCTGCACAACTTGAATAACAGAACTTGGCAGAAAGAGAAAAAAAATTATTTTCCATTTTTATGAAAAATATTTTCTTTAATGTTTTCTAATATATTTTTACTTTTTTGTAATTTTTGAATGCTAGCTTACTTTCAACATTTTATTTTATTTTATTTATATTCATTTATGTTAATTTTCAAACATTTTCCTTTTTTTCCCTTTGTTTTCTTTTCTTTTTTTCCCCTTTGTTTCTCTATTCTATCAAGCTTCTTTCAACAATCAGACAAAAACACAACTAAGATCTAGCTTCCTGTGTTTCTTTCTGTTGTTTTTATTATTTATTTATTTATTTATATTTTATTTTATTATTTTTCTTCATCCAAAATGAAGAAATGAAGGGATTCATCCCAAAAGAAAGAACAGGAAGAAATGACAGCCAGGGACTTAAACAACACAAATACAAGCAAGATGTCTGAACCAGAATTTAGAATCACAATAATAAGAATACTAGCTGGGGCTGAAAAAAGCAGGGAATCTTATTCTGTGGAGATAAAAGAAGTAAAATCTAGCCAGGACAAAATTAAAAATGTATAACTGAGAGGCAATCTCAAATGGATAACATGACACGGATGGATGAAACAGAGCAGTTAATCAGTGATACAAAGGAAAAACTTATGGAGAATAATGAAGCAGAAAAAAGGAGGGAAACTAAGGCAAAAGAGCACGAAATAAGAATTAGAGAACTCGGTGACTCATTAAAAATGAATAACATCCAACTCATCGGGGTTCCAGATGAAGAGAGAGAAAAAGTCGTAGAAGGTTTATATGAGCAAATAATAGCGGAAAATTTTTCCTAACCCGGGGAAAGACACAGATATCAAAATCCAGCAGGCACAAAGAACTCCCAACAGGTTCAACAAAAACCAAACATCAACAAAGCATATCATAGTCAAATTCACAAACTACTCAGACCAGGTTTGCAGCAGACCTATCCACATTTAAAAATTTTTTGAAATAAAGGCTGTAACAAGAAATGAAGAAGGGCATTATGTCATAATTAAGGGATCTAACAATTATAAACATATATGCTCCAAACATAGTAGCAACCAAATATATAAGTCAATTAATCATAAACATCTAGAAACTCATTGATAACAATGCCATAATAGTAGGGGACTTCAACACCACACTTATAGCAATGGGCAGATGATCTAAACACAAAATCAATAAGAAAACAATGGCTTTGAATGACACACTGGACTGGATGGACTTAACAGATATATTCAGAACATTTCATCCTAAAATAGCAGAATACACATTCTTCTTGAGTGCACATGGAACATTCCCTAGAATAGATCACATACTGGGACACAAATCAACCTTCAACAACTACAAAAAGATCAAGATCATACTGTGCATATTTTAGACAACAATGCTATGAAACTAGAAATAAACCACAAGGAAAAAATTTAGAAAGACAACAAATACTTGGAGATTAAAGAACATACTACTAAATAATGAATGGGCTAATAACCAAGAAGTTAAAGAGGAAATTAAAAAGTACATGGAAGCAAATGAAAATGATAACACCACAGCCCCAAATCTCTGGGCTGTAGCAAAGGTGGTCATAAAAAGGAAGTATACAGTGATCCAGGCCTTTCTAAAGAAGGAAGAAAGCTCTCAGATATACAACCTAACCCTATACCTTAAAGAGCTGGAAAAAGAATAGCAACTAAAACCCAAAAACCAACAGAAGACAGGAAATAATAAAGATTAGAGCAGAAATCAATGCTATCGAAACCAAAATACAGTAGAACTGAACAATGAAACCAGGAGCTTGTTCTTTGAAAAAATTAACAAAATTGATAAACCCCTATCCAGTCTGAACAAAAAGAAAATGGAAAGGATCCAAACAAATTAAATCAGGAATGAAAGAGGAGAGATCACAACCAATACTGCAGAAATACAAACAATATTAAGAGAATATTATGAGCAATTATACACCAGTAAAATGGGCAATATGGAAGAAATGGACAAATTCCTAGAAACACATAAACTACCAAAACTGAAAAGAGAATTAATACAAAATTTGAATTGACCCATAACCAGTAAAGAAATCGAATCAGTAATCAAAAATCTCCCAAAAAACAAGAGTCCAGGGCTGGATGGCTTTCCAAGGAAATTCTATCATCATTTAAAGAAGAGTTAACACCTATCATGTTGAAGCTGCTTCAAAAAATAGAAATTCAAGGAAAACTTCCAAACTCATTCTATGAAGCCAGCATTACCTTAATTCCAAAACCATAAAAAAGACCACATTAAAAAGGAGAACTACAGACCAATTTCCCTGATTAACGTGGATGCAAATATCCTCAACAAGATACCAGCCAACCAGATTCAACAATACATTAAAAGAATTATTCACCATGACCAGACGGGATTTATACCTGGGATGCAGGGCTGGTTCAATATCCATGATTCATTAATGTGATTCATCACATCAATAAAACAAAAGGACAAGAACCACATGATCCTCTCAATAGATGCAGAGAAAGCATTTGGCAAAATACAACATCTTTTCTTGAAAAAACCCTCAGGAAAGTAGGGAGAGAAGGATCATATCTCGAGATCATAAAAGCCATATATGAAAGGCCCAATGCTAACATCATCCTCAATGGGGAAAAACTGAGAGATTTTCCCTTAAGGTCAGGAACAAGACAGGGATGTCCACTCTCACCACTGTTATTCAAAAGAGTAGGGAAGTCCTAGCCTCAGGAATCAGACAACATAAAGGAAAAAAAGGCATCCAAATCAGCTAGCAGGAAGTCAAACTTTTGCTCTCACAGACCACATGATACTCTATATGGTAAACCCAAACATTCCACCAAAAAACTGCTAGAACTGATCCATGAATTCAGCAAAGTCACAAGATAGAAAATCAATGCACAGAAATTGGTTGCATTCCACACACCAATAATGAAACAACAGATTTATCAAAATAACAAAGGAAATAAGAATAATAATAAAGGAAAGTCCCATGATTCCAAGGGACAGAAGGGTTTCTTTCTTTCTTTTTAATTAATTAATTAATTTATTTATTTATTTATCATTTTTAAATTTCAGCCAAATTAGTAGGCATATAGTGCAATGATTTCAGGAGTAGATTCCAGTGATTCATCCTCTATGTATAACACCCAATGTTTATCCCACCAAGTGTCTTCCTTAATGCTCCTTACTCATTTAGCCCACACCACCCACAACTCATCCAGCAACTCTCAGTTTGTTCTCTGTATTTAAGAATCTCTTATGTTTTGTCCCCCTCGTTTTTATATCATTTTTGCTTCCCTTCCCTTATGTTCATCTGTTTTGTATCTTAAATTCCACGAGTGAAGACATATGATATTTGTCTTTATCTATTTTTACTTAGCATGATACCCTCTAGTTCCAGACACATAGTGGAAAATGGCAAGATTTCATTCTTTTGATCGCTGAGTAATACTCCATTGTGTGTGTGTGTGTGTGTGTGTGTGTGTATAATATATATATTATATATATACACACCACATCTTCTTTATCCACTCATCCACTGATGGACACCTGGGCTGTTTCCATACTTTGGCTATTGCCGATAGCACTGCTATAAAGTTGGGATGCACGTGCCCCTTTGAAACTGCACACTTGTATCCCTCAGATAAATATCTAGTAGTGCAATGGCTGGGTCATAGTGTAGTTCTATTTTTAATTCTTTGAGGAACATCTATACTGTTTTCCAGAGTGGCTGCACCAGTTTGCATTCTTACCAGTGGTGCAAAAGAGATCCTGTATATCTTCATCCTTGCCAACATCTGTTGTTGCCTGACTTGTTAATTTTAGCCATTCTGACTTGTGTGAGGTGGTATCTCATTGAGATTTTAATTTGTATTTTCCTGATTATGCGTGATTTTGAGTATTTTTTCATATGTTGGTTGGCCATCTGGATGTCTTCTTTGGAGAAGTGTCTATTCATGTATTTTGCCCATTTCTTCACTGGATTATTTGCTTTTTGGGTGTTGAGTTTGATAAGTTCTTTATAGGTTTTGGATACTAGCCCTTTATCTAATAGGTCATTTGCAAGTATCTTCTCCCATTCCATTGGGTGCCTTTTAATTTTGCTGTTTGTTTCCTTTGCTGCACAGAAGTATTTTTTATCTTCATGAAGGCCCAATGGTTCATTTTTGCTTTTATTCCCCTTACCTCTGGAGATGTGAGTAAGAAGTTGCTGTGGCCAAGGCCAAAGAGGTTTTGCCTGTTTTCTCCTCTAGGATTTTGATGGCTTCCTGTCTTATGTTTAGGTCTTTCATTCACTTTGAGTTTATTTTGTGTATGGTGTAAGAAAGTGGTCCAGGTTCATTCTTCTGCATGTCGCTGTCCAGTATTCTCAATACCATTTGGTGAGGAGGCTGTCTTTTTTCCATTGGGTATTCTTTCCTGCTTTGTCGAAGATTAGTTGGCCATACGTTTGTGAGTCCATTTCTGGGTTCTCTTTTCTGTTCCATTGATCTATGTGTCTGTTTCTGGGTTAGTACCATACTATCTTGATGAGTACAGCTTTGTAATACAGCTTTAAGTCTGTAATTGTGATGCCTTTGGTTTTCTTTTTTAATATTACTTTGGCTATTTGGGGTCTTTTCTGGTTCCATACGAATTTTGGAACTGTTTGTTCTCTGTGAAGAACACTGGTATCACTCACATTTCACTAGAATTTTCTATGTCCTATTTTGGTTTCTCCTCCCTAGATGAACAAATACAGTGAAGTATTCTGGAGTTTGGTTCTTCATCCTGTCCTCTAATTCTTCTTTTATTCTCTGAGTGATTCCATCTAGTGACATAATTTTAAGTATCATTTGTATCTTCAGCTCTGATTTTGTTTAGGAACTCCCAGTTGACCTGAGAAGGCTTCCCCTTCTCAGTAAAAGTCACTTAATTCCCCAGGTGCTCAGGGTAAATGCAGCATGTCACTCTTAATTGTTTGCTTTCTTTACTTACATCAAAAGCTTCAAAGCATCTATTTGGTTCTGACTCCAAAATACCTCTGGAATTGACTACTCAAGATACAACTTGAGTCCAAATGGCTACAACTATTATGTCCACATCCTGCAAACTTGGTAAATTTCTTGACCCTATTCTGGTCTTTATAGACCATTCTCCAGCCAGTCTGCAACATAGCCATATAACTGTTTAAATCTGCTTATATTGTTCCCCTGCTTAAAATATTTATTGGCTTTTCTTTACAATTAAAATAGCATCCAACCTTTTCACAATGTCATGTACAGCCCTACATATGGGCTCTGCCTCCTAATTCCATCTTTCTGCCCATTCTACCTTCACTATTCTTTTTTTTAAATTATTTATTTATTCTTGAGAGAGAGTGTGGGGAGGGGCAGAGAGAGAGAGAAAGAGAGGGAGAGAATCCCAAGCAGGCTCCACACTGTCAGCATGGGAGCACATCTTAAGACTCAATTTCATGATCCTGAGGTCATGACCTACACTGAAACCGAGAGTCCAATGTTTAACCAACTGAGCCACCCAGGTACCCCTTCACTATTCTTTAGCCGGGTAGGACTTTTTATTCTGCCCCCAATAGTCAGAAAAAAAGTATACATAATTGTCTACTTTCAAATATATATCTGATAAATGAGTGGAAGGACTTGAATAACCCAAGTCTTCTATTCAATTAATTAAGTGATATGGGGCTGGTTGTTAGATCTCTTGAAACCATAGTTTTGTATTCTACAAATTAGCAGGAATATTTACTATCTTAAAAAGTTATGGTGGGATTTGTACTAATAATGTAAACATCTGTAATATAGAAGACACTTACTAGATCAAAAGTCATCTTTGATAATATTAGTAAGCCTATAATACTGACCCAGTGATTCTAATATTGGAAATCATCAATATGTCATATAATAAATGCAAAGACATTACAAATCTAAGTTGATTTCTGGGATACAGGTAGCTAAAATTTAGATATATTAGATGGTCAAAATTGTTTAGGTGACAGTTGAAACAAAGTATATATTAACTTGTATTAATAAAATGTTGGCTGTGGAACACACTGGCATGTAGTACTGGGCAAAGACAACATTTCAGAGGCTTGAAATCCTCATCTGTGTGGTATAAATAATATTAGAATGCCCTCCCGCGATTATCATGAAGATTAAAATGGAAAACCCAGGAAAGATTTTAGTATAGTTCCCAACACATAATAAAGATCTCATTTAGTTCAGATGATAATGGTCTTGACAACCAGTGAAACGAGAATGATTCAGTTTTTATCACCATTGCATGATATAAGTATAAATCGAATAAACATTACTCCCAACACCCTCAGGGAATCTATCTTAAGCTCAACCAAATGTTCAGTTTCCCAAAACTACTCTACATCACACTCAGTATCAGCAAATTCAGAAGGTATAAACCTGTCTGCACGGTTATGGACAAACTATGTCCCCCCAAAATTCATCCATGGAAGCCCAAACCCCGCAATGTGACTGTATTTAGAGATAGGGCCTTTAAGGAAGTAATTAAGGTTAAATGAGGTCATAAGGGTAGGGTCCTACTCCAATAGGACTGGTGTCTTTATAAGATGACGAGATACCAGAGTTTACTTTCTGTGCAAACACAAAAGACCATGTGAGAACACAGCAAGAACACAGCCATCTGCAAGCTAGAGAGAAGGGCCTCATCAGAACCCAACCCTGATGGCACCTTGATCTTGAACTTCCACCCTTCAGAAATACAAGTGAGGAAATACAAGTCTGTTGTTTAAGCTACCCAGTCAGTATATTCCAATATGGCAGCCTGAACAGACCAAGACAGACACCACTCCAGCCAGGAGAAAGGAGACAGCTGCACATCAGGCAGTTAGAATATAGGTGACAGACTTTAACAGACGCCTTACCAAAGAAGATACATAGATGGCAAATAAGCATATGGAAAGATATTCATACCATTTACATTAGAAAAAATGTAAATTAAAACAACAAGGAGATATTACTATAAATAACAGTTAAAATCCAGAACACTGACAACACCAAACGCTGGATAAGATGTGGAATAACAGAAACTCTTATTCATTGCTGGAGGAAATGCACAAATGGTACAGCCACTTTGGAACACAGTTTGGTGACTTCTTAAAAATTAAACATACTTTTATCATACTATCCAGAAATCATGCTCTTTGGTTTTACCCAAAGGAGTTCAGCACTTATATCTACCTAAAAACCTGAATACAGACATTCGTAGCAGTTTTATTTACAACTGCCATAACTTGGAAACAATGGAGATGTCCTTCAGGAGGTAAATGGGTAAATAAACTATGCTACATCTAGACAATGGGACATCATTTAGCACTAAAAATAATGAGCTATTAAGCCATGAAAAGAACTAGAGGGAATTTATATGCATATTATTGGCTAAAAGAAGCCAATCTGAAAAGGCTACATACTGTATGATTCCAACAATACAACATTTGAGAAAAGGCAGAACTATGGAGATAGTAAAACGATCATGGTTGCCAGGAGTAAGGGATGAGAAAGGGAAGAATAAATAGACCAAGAACAGAAGATGTTTAGGAGAGTGAAACTATTTTCTTTAATATAATGGTGGATACATGTCATTATGTATTTGTCAAAACTACAGAATGCACAACACCAAGTGTGAAGTGTAAGGTAAACTAGGGACTTTCAGTGATTATGATGTGTCAATGTAAGTTTGTCAAATGTAGCTTTTAACAAATGTACCACTCTGGGAGGAAATGCTGATAATGGGGGGGGGTTATTCATGCATGGGGGCAGGAGACATATGAGAAATTTCTGTACCTTCCACTCAATTTTTCTGTGAACCTAAAATAGCTCTAAAAATAATCTATTTATATATCACAAAAAAAGTGCATTGCAAATATTTGTTTAATGAATCCATCATTGACACAGAGATGACTATTGAATAAAATGTCCAAAACTACCACAGACTAAATCTCTCATTAAATGCAACACAGCATTATCCACAATATTCTTGTCTGAGAAAATGCTTACTACAATACAATATTTAACTATGTAATGACATCTATTAGCATAAGGTAAGTTACTATTGCTACTGACTTCACATAATTGCATGTAGATATTATTATCTTGTTTATTTTATATTCCTGGGCTGTGACATGAGTCATTTACCATAGAGAAGAAATACAGATAAAAATCAAACCAGAACTTATAAAATCTACTTAAAATGGGTTAATTGTAGTAATCCAGCTATTCCACTCCCAAGAACTTAATCATAATGATAGAGTACTATAATTAAAATTAAAACAAAATGTTGCTTACCTAAGAACAGTAGATTTTATTCCTATTTATCTTGCAAATAATCTCAAATGGGTGATATATTATTTAATCTATCACAGAATACTGCTGAATTGAAAAGATTAAATAAAAATTCCCCACTGCTGTTCAGTCTGTTGAACCCATAGTGCCATTTTCCTTCCCAATCACCCAGTTTAATCCTAAATTTACCTTCTTGTCACCTGTTCCTTCACAGAGATAGAGGAACAGAGTGAGAGTAAATGAATGACTGAGAGAGGGAGAGGAGGAGAGAGGGACGAGAGAGTAATCTGACTTTTATATGAAAGACACAACTACAAAATACAACGAAAAAGCAAATAAGATCTTGAAATTTCTCTCAGGAAAACAATTAGAGATGAATAAACCCAATAGCTCTGGACTAAATCTTTCCTTAGATGTTTCATTTACATAATGTCTTTACAATAAGCCAACCACACCATGAGAGCAGCAGTATGTATGTCTATGGGAAATAAAATGCCATTTCTTTAAAAATACCCTGAAAATGAGTGATATGTGGGAAGAATACCCAACCTTTTGTTCTGCCAGAAGGACAAAACACTGTAAGATATAGAAACTCAAAAAATATACAGTGTCTTTTTCATTGAAAGTCCTTTTTTAAAGTCATGGGTTTTAAATATAAAATAATTAAACTAGAGACCCTGGCTCGGTCTTGGTTTTGTTTGTTTGTTTGTTTGTTTGTTTGTTTTTATTTTTTGTCATTGCTGTTATTTTGGTTTTTGTTGGTTTTTTGTTGCTGTTGTTGTTGTTTTTTCTCTGTCCCCAATACCTCAAATTCCTTTTTCAACTTACGGTTATCTTCAACAATTGAATTTTGTAGATTTTATAGTAGATGTGTATTTCAACCCACATCTCAATTCAGCATTTCCTTAAGCATCTGTTTATTTAAGCATTCATGTATTTAAGATTACTTACATTAATACTTCACATTATATCATAAAGATTTTCGGGGACCTTGTTAAAAGCCTACATGATACTAAAATGAAATATAAACAAAAAATACAAGGCCAAGAAAGATAAGCATTACAATAAAAATTAAGAAAATATTTCAAAAAAAGATACCATATATGCTGGATGTACAATTGCTAAACGTCAGATTGTAGTTTTGATAAAACTTTTTGCATATCAAAGCATAATAGAGAAAGGATCACATTCTTCTCACTAGCTATGATGAAAAAGCACCTTAGTTTTTCAGGAAAAAATATTTTCCTACACTCAGTTCAGAAATAAAATTTAACATGGGGTAAAACAGGACAGAATGAGAGAAGCAACAGATAAAATTGTTAAGGGCATCACTCAGGCAAGTGCTCTTGCTTGTGATAAAGGCAGAAGACGTAGCAGTCACACTTCTTGCAAGCAATTCTGGGGGCAGATAGAAAGGGGAGCACACTTATAACATCCACGAGGTTAGGGAACAAAATTATTTAAAGTTAATCCCAAGCACTGGCACAATGGAATGTGAAATATTTATTAAACAAAATTGCAATGTTCACTTTTTCTGGAAAACAAAGGGAAAAGACCAACCTTGATGGATTGACATTCCATCTCCAGAACAAAGTGAGAAAAGGTGATTTAAGGCACAAAAATATTTTCTCAAGAACCAGCTATGGGTTCCCTTAATATTCAGTGTATGTATCCAAATATCCTTCCACCAGCCTGTTTCATGTTGCGAGAACTGCTATGGAGAGGTCCAGTACTTTATTACCTGGTAACCACTAGCTGTTTTAGAATTTTAATTGATGAATGAACTTCATATATAGTGGGTTTTAAAAAATACACACACACACACCGCACACATACTGCTTTTGGTTAAGTGTATATAAATAATTCTTAATTATATATAAGATGGTATTTTCAGATCACATTTTTTATTAGAATATTGACAGAGACAGCCGTAACAATCCCCTCAGCTTTAGACAGGTTTCTGATTATAAACTCTCTGACTTCCCTTTCCTTAAGGCATTTACTTTAGAAAACTTCCAATTGTAAATTTGTTCTCTATCATTTTGAGATGTAAATCTCTTTTAGCCTTTCATCAGTGTTAGACAAATGTCTTTTTCAAGGACTGGGAACCATTTCCTTGAATTGTAATCATCAAGAAAGACAAAGCCCCTACCATCCATTCCGTGTGGGAGGGTAGGAGCCTAACTTCAGTAAGGGCCGATTAGCAGACATGGATGGCTGAACCACATTGACCAACCCCCTCCCCAATATCTCCAGCGCTTTTCCAATAGTTCACCCTACGTTAAAAATTCTCCCACCTTTCTTTTCAAGGAAGTTGGATTTAATATCTCTTCTCTACAGCAGTCGTCTTTAATAAAATCTCCCTTGCCTATTAAACTTGTCCAGTGCAATTTTTCTTTGATAATACACATGTAACAGAGACTCACAGGATTAATTCTTTAATACGTATATTTTCACATAACCCAAGAGAGAAGGACTAAGTTAAAAAAACAGGGATCGATGAGAGAAAAGCACATTTCTTCCTTATAAAAATTTATAAATATATTGAGAGATATATAAGAATATAACAATTTAATTTCCATAACAGGTCAAGAGGGTGGCAGATGAAACACAGCGTATTCTGTGGAGAGAAACCATGATGGCATTGCCCAGGAGGTCCTGCTAGAATGGAAACTTGAACAATGACTGTAATTCTTTTAGGTGACCATACCAGAGAAAGGCATTCTCAGCTTTTCTGTCAAAGAAAAGAGGCATCTGGGAGGTGCCCAAGTGGCTCAGTTGGTTGAGCGTCTGACTTTAGCTCAGATTACGATCCTGTGGTTCATGGACTTGAGCCCCACGTTGGGCTCTATACTCACAGCCTGGCTCAGAGCCTGGAACCTGGTTCAGATTCTGTGTCTCCCTCTCTCTGCCCTTCCCCTGCTCTTTATCTTTCTCTCAAAAAGAAACATTAAAAAATTATAAAGAAAAGAAAAGAGTCATTTGGAAGTGATCATCTAAACCAACAAATAGAGGCTCTGGGAGAATGAGAAAGGAAAAATTAACAAGAAGTTGAATGTAATCTATAAAAGTCAATTTCAGTTGGGCAATCTCTTCTTAAACTTAGAGAAAGCTCTAGTCAAGGTTT
The DNA here is from genome assembly GCF_007474595.2 of Lynx canadensis. Classification (NCBI taxonomy): domain Eukaryota; kingdom Metazoa; phylum Chordata; class Mammalia; order Carnivora; family Felidae; genus Lynx; species Lynx canadensis. Next base: position 221,972,897 of record NC_044303.2, on the reverse strand, counting down.
CATCAGCATTATTTTCTTTGGGTCTAACTTGAACTATAGTTAACAGCACAATCATTGAGAATGATATATCTTAATATTTTTACATAAATGGCAAAAAAGTCAATAATATACCGAGTTAGTGGCTTGCATTATGAAGATTAGCTGACTGTACTTGAATTAAGTTAATTAATCTCAACCTTTTTTGGGGGGGAAACGGAATTGATAGTAACTTTTAAGTACATAATTTTTTATCATGCAGATTGTAAATATTTTTTTGAAGATTATTTATTTTGAGAGAGAGAGTTTGAGAGCTGGAGGAACAGAGAGAGGGGGAAAGAGAGAACCCCAACCAGGGTCTATGCTGTCAGTGGGGAGCCCAAGATGTGGCTCAATCTCACAAACTGAGCCAAAATCCAGAGCTGGACACTTAACCGACTGAGCCACCCAGGCACCCCATGTAAAGTAAATATTTTTGCTAAAATTATTTATGTCCTAAAAAAAAATTAAAGAACTTCAAAGTTTGCAATGGTGGACTGAACTTATTTCCACTTATTCCTAAGAGATCACTACAATTGCAATAAAGGGAAAACATTGGTAAAAACCAATAATCATGAGGAGAATTAAGAGACATGACAAGCAAAGATTTCAATGAGCTCATGGAAGAGATGGAATGATCAGTGGATGCAATGATTAGCCAGGACCAAGAGCATATGCAAAGCGTTAAAGCAGAAGTTTCTGCAAAACAGAAAGATTTTTAGACACATAAAGACAAATACTGTGCGATCTCACATATATGTTGAATCTAAAACAGTCACACTTACGAACAAGAATATAATCATGGCTGTCAGAGACTGTAGGGTGTGGTAAATGGGAAGATGTTGGTTAAGGATACAAACTTTCAGTTTTAAGATGATTAAATTTTGGAGATCAAATTTACAGCATGGTGCTGATACTTAATACTATTGTATTGCATACTTGAAATTTGCTAAGACAATAGATCCTTATTTGTTATCACCACACACACAAAGGTAACCACATGAGGTAATGTCGGATGTGTTAATTAAATCGGCCGTGGCAATCATTTCCAGCATATACATCTACTATATCACGTTAGTACACTTTAAAAAATAGCACCTTGTACAACCTAAATATATACAATTTTATTTTTCAGTGATATCTCAATAAAACTGAAAAACACACAAACCAGAAAGGCTTTTGCATTAGAGGTAGCAGTTACATGAAAAGGTGGAAATGATGCTCTTAAGAGAGGGATTAACTGAAAGTGAGTGATTGGAACTGCAGATATCCGAGGGCCTAGCACTTACGTCAAAGGAATAAAGAGACTGTTAGATGACGGGGGAGGTGCAGACAGGGAAGGGGCGGGGAGGAGGGGTGCTTACAAAATACATTAAAAGAAATACTTGGGAAAAAAGGTAGCTGTGGTGTGTGAAGCCATTTTCTTCCAGCATTTGGGAAGACCCCCAAGGATACGACTGGCTGCTGATTTGCCAAGTACAAAGTGAAGTCTGCAGGGGACAACTCTCACCCCCTAAGGGTTAGCCTTTGTGTGGCTTCATTCTTAACTATAAAGAGGGAACATAAAGTGAATAGGGATCCAGAAGACCTGCAATATGAAATAAAAACACAAAAATAAACAAAGAGAGAAAAACCCAGTACTCAAGGAAATGAGGCTAATTTAGGAAACTGAAGAGAAATTTAAAATCTCTCACTAATCATATAGTTAGTGGCACGCAATTAATATGTCCAAAGCTTGGAAAAGAGAAAGGAATGAAGAGAAAAGAAGGATTGCCCTTATTTTAAAAATGGTGAGTAGAAACCATTTTTTTTTAACGTAATAGGGAAGGGAGAGGTGTAACCAAGATAATCCTTCCTCTGAACCATGGGAAAGCAATGAACAATATGTAGAGTGATAGGAATATTACCTAAAGAAAGGATCTTCAGTAATGGAGAAAGAAAAAGAGAGGCCAGTCCTCACATGTTTGTTTGTTTTTTGAAGGCTGAAGTGACTGCCTGCACTGCGTTCTTTCTCTCCCTTGACTCCTGACCACCCCCCTCTCAGACTGCCTGAAGCCCTAAAGTTCTGAGGACTGGGAAACTAGCTGTAGATTTGTTGTTCAAATAAAAATAAATAGGTTATTCTTCTAGTCCTGATAGTGAAGCTGGCAGATAAGTAACTTTATCCCATAAAACAACTTAAAGGTCATAGGGACTACTGGCTAGGTTGTATACAAATCCCAATAAAATGGAAATCAAATAACAGAAGCGAAAACAACAGCAGAATAAAACTTCTTGACTCTGTTGCACTTCGCTTCGTGAACATATATCAGAAAAATGCCAAACTACATAGATTTTCAATTCAAAATTATATAAACCATTTTGAAATGGTTCTGTGAATCCTTTTATTTTATTCCAAAAAATAAGAACCAACCAAATACTCACAAAAGAGAGGCGTTTATTTCTTTGTAATTGCTTGCAATATTCCACATGGATAAATATCTGTGTTTTCCTCTCACTACTTTTGTAAATTTTAACACTCTAACAATTAAGACAGTTGCGCATACAATCACAAAGGAAACACCGAAAGACAAGGCAAGCTAGCATTTGCTACTACCATCTCATTACATTTTTTGACAATAGTGTTTCTCAAGTATTATTGAGAAATGATAAACTTAAACTGTGTCACATTTCTAAGTTATTAGTCAAAGTGGCTTTCATATTTTTATATATTACATCACATATGATGCAATCCATAAGGATCTTTTAGCCCCAAATATTTATTTTATTTTTGTTTTCTGAAGCAATGCCTTTTTGTCCTTTATCTTTCATTAAGTAGACTGTTGGAAATGTAACTCAGAAATATGACCTTGAAGTATTATTCACTACTTATGTGTATACCAGCTACTCTCCAGGGTCATTGGCAGTGAGAAGCTGTACTTTTTGTGATTACTGATGTGGGTGAAGGAATCTTTAAGCTGATAAAGGTATCTTCAAAATTGCTTCAGTTTTCTTTATTTATATAGACTTAATTGGAACGTTTGCCTCCTCACTTACCATATGGTTAATGAAATGCTGAAAACAAAAACAATAACAGCATAAATTTAAGATTATCTGAGAGGCATCTAAAAAATAAAATAAAATCAATTCCTCTAAGAACCTTCCTAAAATAAGAAGGAAGAAAGGATGTAATGTGTTGCAAATGTCAAGTTTGGGGTTATCTCCTTTATAAAGATGTTTAATTCATTTTATATTAAAGTGTTTTAGGAAAACTCTTGATTTTTACACCTTATATAACATTGTGGACTTTCTAAGAGTAGAAAATGGCTTTCTTTATTTAGAGTTGAACCACAAAGCGAATTACATGCTTCCTAGAGCAGAATGCTGTTTTGTGTACAACTAAAAGTCTTTTACCTGGTGCACCATAGGTGAGGCTCCTTGGCATTTTGCTGTGGCAAGAGACGCAGAAGATGACAATGCTATATTTTGCTATTTGTTACATCTAAAATCATTCTTCTTTTGCATTAAAAAAGGAAGAAAAAACCAAACTCAGGAACATTTATTTACTCTAAATTCCTAAGTTGAAAAATAAATTTCGTTGTTTGAAAAACAGAGGTTTTAAACAATGCTATTTGTCAGTATTTTTGTATCTTTTTCAAGTTCCAAAGTGGCTTTGATCAAAGCTGTCATATTTGAAGACATTCAACATTCAGAAAGTGCGGTAAGTCGGCTAAGCTGCATAAACGCTGTAGGTATCTTCGACAAAAACTAGTTAGCTAGGAAAACTTGTTCATCTTACCCACACATAGGCACAGTCCCTTCTTTATTCAAATATCCAGGTCCCTTCATCATTTCAATGGTGCATATGCTAACCTACACATATTTATAATTTATTATAATTTAATTTGAAATAACTATATAGAATTAAAACAATTATATATGTATAAAATATACATAAATATGTATATATACAAAATGTATGTGTGTGTATATATATATCTATATATATACATATATATGTGTATATATATCTATATATATATATATATATAGATATATGTATATCATATATAAATGTAAACGAACTAATACTGATTAAAGGCAGAGCTAGGTCTCCAAAAAACAATCAATCCATGATTTTTTTTTCTTTGTATTCTTTTTAACCTCAGGGAGTTGAAAGTAATTCTTTATCCTATTTTTTCAGCCTGGTGGGGATTTCACATTATAAATGAGAGTTTCCAGAATATGAAGGCTACCTAGTACATATAGGCAAAAATTCACATCCAACTTTGAGCTAAGTGAGTTATAGAGAAAGATGAGAATAGCAATTTTTGCCAAAGGAAACGGAAGTCAAGAGGGACCTAAATAGAATCTGGAATGCAGGATCTCTAAATTGCATACAGAGCATAAAATTTTAAGTTAGCAGTATGTCACTTACTGCATAAGAATCACATCTGTGCGAGCTTTCCTAAGGTAAGAACTGGGCATTACCCATGCTTTGATCCTACTATATACTATCATGAATGGTAAACATTAAAGATTTATTAAACAGAAACATCTTAAGGTAAATGGAAACATAAATGGATTAATCTCATTATTAATGAAAAATAGGCAATACAGTGTTCCAAAATTGAAATCATAGGACAGAATAATGCAGTATAAAAAGACACTTTTTCAGTATAATTTAAATGTTGATAAGAAGTAACAATGCAAAAACAAATGGGAATTCTGGGAATAAAAAAAAAAAACAAGCCCCATTTATTAAGGTGAATATGACAAAATAAAAAACAAAATGAAATTGACAAGGCTGGTCTTCCCTAACCATCAAATAAATATACAGATTCCAAAAAAAAAGAAAATAAGAAAACCCTGTGTCAGTGAAGAAACCTGACTTTCTGGAAATTGGAAACTGGGAGGGATTGATTTTCTTTTTTTTTCATTTAAAAATAACAGGCATAGAAAAAAAAATTAGAATATAGAGATTAAAGTGGGAAATGTTTTTACTTTCTCAACAGAGGGAAGATAAGCCAGTTATTCACTCCCTCTTTTTAAATAAATTAGTAATTGAGGAATACCTGAAAAATGTCAAGATAGGCATACAAAAAACTTGGCCCCAGAGGAAAGAGAGGTAATAGAGGATGAAGAAGGTAATTATATTTTTAACCTAGTATGTTAAGAGGTATTCCAGAAGAACGCTCCTGAATTAAGTAATCATTTCTTAAGGATTAAAGTAAAAATGTGTAAAACAATGAAAGAAAAACTAAAGTCAAAGAAACCTGGAAGACAGAACAATGAACAGAGGCGTGGAGGGGCCACATTTGTGAAAATGAGCAGGTAGAGAGGGAATGGTACCCATCCTCATTCCGTCAACCAAAACTAACAACCTGAAAACTGAGTATGCAAAGTTATGAAGCCACATGCATTGTTTTCCATTGTTTAGAGTATACTCTTAGTCATAGTGAAATCAGATTTTTTTAGGGGTGCTACAAGTAACCTAAATATTACTCCCAGTGATATTGTAAAAATAAAAGTGTAATTGAAAAATTTGAAGGGGAAAAAACAGACACATTTCAGAGAGGTAAAAAAAAAAAAAAGGCACCAGGGGTGCCTGGGAGGCTCAGCTGGTTCACCATCTGGCTCTGGATTTCAGCTCAGGTCTTGGTCTCACAGGTTCAAGCACTGTGCGGGGCTCTGCGCTGACAGGGTGGAGCCTGCTTGGGATTCCTGCTTGGGATTCTCTCTCTCCACCTCACTGTGTTCTTCCCCCTCTCACACAGTGCACTTGCTCTCAACATAAATAAAAACACTTTTTAAAACATTTTCACAAAATAACGAAAAAGACATTCGCATGCACATTTTTAATGTTATTCAGATTACCAAGAGAAAAATAGGACTGACAGAAATATCAAATTTGTATTGAATAAGAAAGGGGGAAAAGATTATTAAATAAATCTTTACATTTTTCATCTGCAAGGTTGACTCGTTGGAGGTTTATAAATAGATATATGTATGTACATACATTCAAAGTTATGAAAATAATCACCAGTAGCAATTTAAAAAGAATTGTCAGGGCACCTGGTGGCTCGGTTGGTTGACCATCTGACTTCAGCTCAGGTCATGATCTTGGGGTTCATGAGTTCAAGCCCCACATGAGGCCCGCTGCGATCAGCATAGACCCCACTTTGGATCCTCTGTCTCCCTGTTTCTTCCCCACCCCCTGTTCACGTCGTCTCAGAAATAAAATGTATTAAAAAATAAAAATAAAAAAAGCATTGTTTCAAATGTTTTTAGGCATGAACTCCTTATAGTTTGCATGCTATTTTTAACTCATTTACTTCAATAAAAAATTTACAGTCTTGCAAGTATATGACACAAAACAACAACAACAACAAATTTATAATTAGCTGTCCTCCAAACTGCTTTGATGATGTTACCCAATGATATGCTTTGATTTGTTACCCAAAACACGTAAGTTTTCTTTGCTTTAGAGAAGAAAGGGAAGAAAGAAAAGCCATATTTAAAGAGCTCTTATTGAAGCAGCTGGGTAGTTCAGTCAATTGAGCATCCGACTTTGGCTCGGGTCATGATCTCACAGTTAGCGGGTTTGAGCCCCACCTCAGGCTTTGTGCCAACAGCGTGGAGCCTGCATTGGATTCTCTGTCTTCCTCTTTCCCTGCCCCTCCTCGGCTGGCACACTCTCTCTTTCTCTCTCTCAAAAACAAATACACATTAAAGAGCCCTTATTGAGTGCAAAACTCTCTTCGAGGTATTTGCATATGCTACATCACTCACATGTGACAACACCCTGACTTATCAGATCAGAGCTGACAATAGCTATGGCAAGGCCAGGCACCTAGTGGAGAGAAGTGGTCCACAGAAGTGGACCATCTGAACATCAGAACCATCTGAACATCAGTGGTCCACAGAAGTGGACCATCAGAACAGAAGTGGTCCATCTGTTCTGTAGTCTCCATGTTCTTTGACACTGCTTCAGTATCTTTGGTGATTGTGAAACTCACCGTTTCGTATTGTTTTCCATGATTCTAAACTAGATTTCACTCTCCATCAAGACACAGAGATGACATTCTATGAAGCAGTAAGTAAGATGGAGCTTTAAAAAAAACCAAAAGAAATCAGGAAAAGATGAGATCTTGGATCTGGATCACTATGGATGCCTGTTCCGAAAGTTCCACTATTTTGAAAGAAGTCATTAGCCTCCATGGTTTCCTTTCCCTATTTGTAAATGGAGTGCGTTGGACTGATGCCTGAAGTATGCTCCAACTTCCATTCAGGGAGCAGAGCAGATGAATGACAGTATTTAAAGGAGAAAAACCCAAAAGAATAGGTTTTATGAGCAGATTGCCAAAGAGAGATATTAAAGAGAAAAAACTGAAAGTATTTGCACAAGTTATGTGTCTTTTAATTAGTTGTTCTGTAACACAAACATAGCTGTGATTCTCATAAAAGCAAAAAAGGAGGCTTCTCAGGATCTTTTTTTTTCCTTTTTTCTTTTCCTCTCTCTGCTTTTCTGGTCTATCGACAAGCAAAGTGAACAGATGTACTTCCAGAATCTAAGCCCTAATTAGGATATTTTGAGATACTTACATGTCAAATTAATTAGTAAAAGTATTCAACAGTTTAGACCCGGGGCGGGGGAGGGGGGGGAGTGGGAAACACTGTTGGATAATAAGATGCTGTAGATGTCTGCTACACTGTTGCCGTTCTTTTGTGTGTTTTAATAACACACTTGACAGGAGACATTCACAAGCAGAACATTCTACGATGTGCCCTACCTTGCTAAGGCTGTTTCCTAAGTAACTTTGCCTATGACTCTGACCATTGTCCTCACATTGGTTTTGGGACACACAAGTACTATGTCGTGACAGATGAGAGGTGACTAACGCACTAAGCGAGGGGACTGCAGAAGATTTAATCCATACAGTAAGTATGGCCCCTATGACCAAAGGATATTTTTTAAATACAACTTCTGGTATTTTTTAATATAATCGTTGTAACATTGAAGAGTAATCATTTTCAAGCTAACTGTAACAGCTACGTATCAAAAAATCTCCTCAAGGATGCCTCCATCAGCATCATTATTCCAAGGTTTTGAGTCGTCATGTTATGTCAAAGTCACTTGGAACCACTGTGCAGAAAATGTGCTAAAGAGGTACCAATGTAGGTCATAATCAATCCGTAAGTCCATTTTGAAAACCTAAAACCAGAAATACCATCTCAGAAGATTTTCAAAGCAGTGCTGTTTGCTCCACAGCAGGTTGATCAGCATGGGCATCTGTCCCTTGTCAGGGCTCATTTCCCAATGTCAGTGTACAAGGCAACCTATTCCATTTAATGGGTACCTCCCAATTTTCTCACATCTTTTTAAAACCACATAGAGTTTAGGGTGATTTTTAAGTGCTTTCTCAAACAATTTCTCAAGGCTTGGAAAGTTATTTGACCAAGTGGTACTTTATGGAGAGATTATATTTTCTGTTACAATTGATTCTCCTTAGTTACAATAATCAAATGCAAACCTTTTCTTTCTTTTGTTTTCCCTTTTTCTTCAAGTGCATAAATGGCAAGTGACAAAGTCTGCTTTGATAACTATTGATTGAGCAGATTCTATTTGCTAAAATTTGGATTAGTTACCAATTGGCGATTGGTACTTAGTAAATACTTGTGTGTGTACTTAAACAGTCACAGGTATACTATCAGCATACCTTATATATTGTTAAGCACATTTCCTAACAGTTATGTCCTATGTCATATTTGGACTTATTCTTGCCATCATCAGCCCCACTGTGTACCTGAGTAAACCTAACATGAACAGTAATTCCCTGTTCCTCAACACAGATAAACTATCATTGCTTAACTTCTTCACTGTTTATAATATACACCATTTTGCAAGAATGGTGCACTTTATTTCTATGTAATTTTATATATAAATGTTAAAATGACAATGTAATGTAAAAGGCTTTGACTTATTTCTAAGGCATTGGGGAAAAAATAAGTGGATTGTGCTCTAGATACTAATGGCTCTTTGAACCCTACATAAATCCTTTTGGAATTTAAGATGCTTAAAAACCTATGCTAATGAGCATGTGCTGTCAGAGTGTCAGCATAAGATTAAAGAAATACAATAAAAATGCTTTATCCTATAATTTTCCTTTAATGCACTGTTTACTTTATTTGAGAACTTATTAAATTTATTTGAGACCCAAGCTGTCAATTGCATGTCTGGCTAAGTGCTTCTAAGAGTTTTATGATTCTTTAAAGGTGGCAGCATCTCAGGGGTAGAATACATGCAGAGTAAACCTGAGGACAGAATGAGACTAATTTTGCCTGCAGTTTTGGCTTCCTTGTCCTTAGATTCAGCCAGAATTGCTTCAAATACTTGTAAACGGGGAAGACAATCCCTCTCTACTCTGACGTGACATGTAATTTTGCGTGTTAAATAGTAAGTGTATGCACCCAAATTCAATAATTGCTAAGTGATATAGGCAACAGAAAGTTATAGAAAGCTCTTAAGACAAATACTTTTTAAATAGATTCAATGCTAAGAACACACGGGGTCCTAATAACAAAAAGTAACTAAATAATAAATACCTTAATAATTAAATTTAAATAATAATTTAATATGGTATCATCTCTCATAGGAATACAGTCAAGGGATTGCCATATAATACCCTATCGTGCCCTCCACACCTACCTTACTGAACAAAATCAAGATGCTGAAAGGTCTAGTATATAAAATGAGATATAAGGTCTTTTTTCTTTAACATTTAATGCTAACATAATTACTGGCGGTACAATATTTTTCTTCCTTGAAAATTTATTTGACAGAAATATGCCAGTATTAAGTAATTAAATCAAAGGGACTGTCTCTTCTCATTACTTGAATATAAGAAAACCCATACTTATTTTATTCCTTTCACAAAAGCATTTGGTGGAACATAATTGTGCACACAAGGGTCCTTTTCTTTTCCCTCTAATTCCTTTTCCCTGGGGATTATTATTTTTTTTTTCAGACAGTAACAAGGTTTTCAAATCCTTACTTTGAACTCATTTTAAAACTGTAAAAAGCAAGGATTGTCATATTGGATTTGTAGACGTCTCAGGTTAACATCAATTCCATTTAGACATTAGCATACAGAGAAAAAGACACTTGTTTTTCAATTAAATAGTGTGAGAGCTAAGACTCAGAATTTCCTTCTTCTCATCTGATTTCTAAGTAAATTCTGTACCTTACTAGTTCTGGAAGAATAAAGGTAGATTCAAGAAGTAGTACTATATTTTTATTGGGTGTTCTATTAAAAGGACCTTTCTTTACACAAATCCAGAAACATATCTAAATGCTATCCTCATTCATCTCTCAGAGACACAGCAGGTGAAAACAACTGTTTTACATCCTCAGGACTGTCACCAGGCATCGATCTATTTTATTTCACCCCCAAGTGGTCCCACACAGTCTTGAAAACTGAAATGCTTTGCATTTTTAAAAAATGACTAATGAAAATAGAGAACACAAAACTGTGATGTTTATTTTGCCTCAATGCAAAATGTCCCTCTCCAAGATTCATGAAATATCTTGTTTTGCTGATGTGACAAATTTTCAAAATTTGCAGTACTGGTGTAACGTGCGCTAACAAAAGGCAGATTTCCTATAGGAGCCACTAAAAGCTGTTTTATTGCTCCTTTAATACAAAACACAGTGTTCTCATCGGAATGTTATTTGAACACAGTTTTTTGCAACATGATCCTCTTGTTCATCAGTGCATTTATGTATGTAAAGATGTATTTATATAGTTTTATAATACACACCCATGTGCACACACACACACACAGACACACACAGACCCAAGTATGTTTGTGTGTGTGTGTCTGTGTGTGTGTGTGTGTGTGTGTGTATGTGTGTGTGCGTTTGAATGTATATCTATATTTTTAAAATTCAGTTTCCAGGTCTCAAAGACTTCTTGGGAGTTTTAATATAAAATTGAAGGTTGTAAGTTCAGTTTGGGAGAGGATTTCCCCAAACTGAACAAATGAATTAAAGTTTATTGAACAACATTTAGATATAAATCGCTGCTCAAATATGCAATTGGTGTCATACATGTTTAAAAGAGGAAGAAAGAAAAGAAACAAGGAATAATGACCAGAATAAATTTTGACTGGAACATATTAACTCGAATTGACTTTTGAAAGAAAGAAATCACTTCTAAAAATTAAAAGTTTGGCGTAAATAATTCAGGTAAATTGTGATGTTACAATGCTATGACTTTATTTGAACAGACTATTTAGCCCTATATATTTTACATGTGCACACACACACACACACACACACCAAGACATTTATTTTTTCTTCAAATGTTTATGTTTATTTCTTAAGATCTCTGATGAGCAAAACATTAGATAGGTTCCTTGATATTGGGGATTCTGTCTCCTCTCCCTAAAATCCAAAACATGTGCTGGACTGTGGGCTATCAATGCTTACTGTTAAGATACACAGTGTGCCCTGTCTAAGCTGCTGAAATAGAATTTCTGTTTGGGAGAAACTAGATTCTCCAGTAAAGTGTCACAATGAATGGGACTGGGCAGTGGTAACTCTCCTTGAAGTACAAAAGACACTTTTTATACGAGTTTCTTAGGTAATATTTGATAAAACTTTATAAGCTCTGCCTTTCCTCTTTCCCCTGCTTCCCTTTTTTTCCCAAAATTAGAAAAAGATTCTTGGACACTATGCCCCCAACAGTATCCCCTCACAGAGGAAAGGCAAAGTCAATGAGAGAGGTCACTAGGAAACTTTCTTAATTCACATTTTCTATTTATTCACATGGAAAGCCTTAAAGGTAAGGAATTAGGAATTCCTTAGGTAAAGGTAAGGAATTAGGAAAAAGGAATTAGGTTCCCTAGAATAGAAGGTTATGTCAAGAAAACAGAAACATTAATTAAAAATAAACTACATCATAAAACTATCATTTTTCCCAAAGCACGTTTTTGTAATATCAATTCCTATTCCAACCTTAGATGACAAATGCTATCCTACGCTTGTCTTCAAACTGCTTCTGGCTAGATCAGGGAGCTCCTTTCTGACTTTTTTTTTTTCTGTTTTCCATTTAATAACACACTTAGTGCTATCTCTTTATTTATGGCCTATTAGAAAACATAACGCTTACATAGTGGGTTAAGTATAATTAGAGGATTTGTTGTTGCTGTTTTTATAAATATTTTTTGAGAGAGATATTTGCTATGTGTCTATTTTTGAACGGACTATGCGGGAATTTAAAACATATTTAAACATGGCTTTTCCCCCCTATGATCCATATTACTTGCCATCTTACAATCTGTGCTGCTGCTGCATTTAAACTTGAGGATTTACTAATACGTTAGTGAGTATAAACCTGTGTGTAATTTTCCTTGACAGGAAAATTCAAATCATTTCCAATCTCTCCCTACAAAGATTATCATAGCTAAAAGTTTGCTGGGTCTTTAGATGATTTAATGTCAAATACACTTGGGCACACACGTGGTATGCTTATAAAACACAGTGGTAACTTCTTGCACTTAGAATAAAATCCATCTGAATTCCTCATGATGGCCTTCAGAAGGCCATGTGATGTGATTTCTTTTCTGAACTCATTCCCTCACTTTTCCCTTTGTTCTCTCTTCTCTAGCAACACTGGCCCTGTTATTCTGCAAGGACATGCCCCACCTAATTCTTCATCCTCTTCCTCTTTCGCATCCTTCCCTAAATGTGAGTTGATTGCCTTTTGTGCACTCTGAACTGCAGAGATGAGCACAACACTTCCTTACATTTTGGTAAACAGCCACTGCCCAGAGATTCTCAAAGTTCCCATCCCATTTGCCATTCCCCTGAGACTGGCAAACTTGAAGTGGATCTACAAACTTAAAGTGCAATGTCTGTCACAGCAGGGGAGTCTTGGACCCCGTTTCAGTGCGGAAGCCGGGATAATTTCTGATGGCATGACAGCCACGTCCAGCCACCCACTGAAATATCCCACCAGTGGGTTTGTGGGCTTCACCACTGTCTTCTTTCTCATATCTTAGGAAGTCAAGACATGTACACACACACCCCTCCAAATTTCACCCTGTTCAGAGAGGCTTGGAACATGGACTGGTTGGAGAAGGGAAGGCGATCTTCAGGCTGGTATTGTGTACCCAAGCGCATATCCTCACCACCAGTTGTTAGAAATTTTGAATAGCACACCAGAAGGCAAGTGAATAAGAGATATCTATTACCTTTATAGGAGTGGAGAGAAATAGATATGTAATAACGTACTTGCTTCAATGTTATGTTCCATACTGTTTTGTGTATTAAGCAGGTTCTTTAACCCAGCCTTAGAAGTAAAAGAAGCAGAAGAAATATCCCTTAAGGATAGTCCTGAAGGCAGCAACCAGGAAAGTCAGGTGTGGTATGGAGAGGACAGAGGGGTCATCCTATGTAGGGCTCCCAGAGGATCATGGTCCTAGAATCTTGGGACAACAGACAGTGGTTCGGTGGAGCAAGCACTGGGATTAGAGGGAAAGCGTGGAGGTGGAAGTGAGAATTGGGGTGTGGCTTCCAATCTTTTCTCCAGGTCTCAGCAGTGTACTTTCTGAAACTTGATTCAGTCCCTGAACTTACAAGCTGTTTCGGTTACTCCTCATTTCCTAAAGGTCAAATACATGTCTGCACCTGGATTTCATTAGAATAATATGTACAAAATGTTACTTTTTTTTTAATGTAGAAGGACTGCCGTTCTTTCTACCTATCATAACATTTAAAAGGGTATATTATGGTAGTAGGAGCATTGACCCTGGAGCCAGGCAGCCTGGAGAGGATTCTAGGTTGTGCCCCTGATTAGTTCTATGATGTAAAAGTTACTCAACCACTCAACTCTCATCTATAAAACACAGATAATCATAGAATATGCCAAGTGTGGAGGAGACCGCTTGACCCAGAGCAAGCATTCAGTACATGTTAGCGACCACTGATTTTAGTTAAATTACAGAACGGTACCATGGAGATGGTTACAAAGGAAAGCCATATCGTATTTTTTTTCCTGAATAACTATTTCATTGCAGAATAATAACTCGTTCCAGGTACTGCACGGTGTGGACAGCCTGGAAGGCAGGAAGTTATGAGGGCTAAATTTAAAGTCATGTCAGTCAGGCAAATTAACATATTTTAATAACTTCCTACATCATAGTAATAAGCCTGAAGCAGCTCCAGAATGTGTAGGCTGAGGTGGGGAGGCAGCCCAGAAGGAAACTAGATAAAGCGTAAACAATTCCCCAGATTATCGGCAGTTAATAGAATGGTGAGAATAAGATTGTATCTTCAATTTAAGAGGACACCCGGAGATAATTTAGGTAAATTAGACAGTTAGCAACTATGACCAGGTAACAGCAAACATATTGAAGTGCTGACATAATGCCAAGTTGTTTCTATCTTCAGAATCATCTACACAATGCTCATCAAGGAAAGTGGCTGTGTTCATAATAATTTGTGACATGACCTAAAATTTTCTTTACTGCAGAGAAAACTTGATTGCCTCACAACCTAAAAGGAACAACTAACCTAAATTACAGCTGGAAAACTGCTTCCCTATGTAGTCCCAAATTAACCTCTGTAAACAGTTTAGTATGCTCAAATATCACAAGGGACATAACTCTAAACTCATTTAAATGTATTAGCTTTTGTAACAACCCAGCTAGGGGACAGAAGTATGTACTGTGTAGCCCCATATCAGGAAACTATAAAGTCTATCAAATTTTCTCATTTTTCACTACCTTTACATATTTATTACTAACTGGAGGCTTTATTTCAGCTTCTTTTCACCTATTTCTAATAAAGGACAACCAATCAATCAACTAATAAGAAAAACTTCCATAGCCATTGCCTGAAGTATCAATGTTTTCACTTGGGATTGTTTCTCATGCATTTGCATCTTAGGATTGTTCATGTTCCAGAAGGGACATGAAAATTGCACCTTCTAAGTCTGCATTACTTTTGTCTAAAAGCCTGGTGTGAACTATCAGCATTTTTCTTTAATGAAATGGGAGGGGCATGTTCTCAGTATATTAGTACAAGTTAGTAATTTAGCCACTATTATGCTTTTATGTTGTAGCAATTTAAACTATGTGCAACTGCTCGTAAAAAAAGTCTCACTTTTTTTTATAGAATATGGTGTCAGATTATAAATACGCCTAAAGGCTCAGCGAAGGGTACTGACTATAAATTTACAAGAAATAAATAAATAAACCAGTTTCCATTTCTTCCAGAAATTCAAAATCGCTCCTTTTTAACAGCTCTGAGTTCAGTGTGTTCAGAAAGGAACTAGAACATACTAGCTATTTGTTGTTCTCCTTCCTCATCTTTTTTTTTTTTTTTTTTTTTTTTTTTTTTTAAGAAATACGGCTTGAATACACATTTCTCCAGAAGGGAAATTAAACTGCTATTTAATTTGACTTGATCATTTCTGTCCTGAATTGTTCCTTCTCTTGTATTGCTGTATTTTAGGTTCAGAGTTCAATTAGGCGAAATTATAGTGTTGTTCTCCCGTGGTGAGTGCCTTTTAAATAAAATGATTTAACCAAGAAACTGCTTTGTGAGTGATAAAATTTATCTCAGCATGCATTCTGGTTTTCTCTGGTTTAGACAACTAGGGACATAACAAAATCCTAGAACTTCCGTCATTTCTACAAACTATAGTGCTCAACATCAAGCATTTAAACCCCTAACCCCCTCACCATGTAAATGTTCCCGTTCCTGTATACAATTTATAATTATGATGTCCACCTAATTCAAAGCAGGGTGCTTAAGAACAGTGGTTTCCATTTGCTTGTGTGCATGCCTTCCTGGGTGACACTGTCTCTAGTTCAAGGATACATTTAAAAAATGAGAAAATAAATCTATCCATACATGTCTGACATTATATATAAATATATATATATATTTATAACCCATATATATATATATATATATATATATATATATATATAACCCATTCTTTTGCTTATGTATTTTTCTGTCCTAAGAAAACTCAAGATCTGGGAGACATAGTCCAACGGTTGGACTGGAGACATTCTGATTACATTTTTCAATCTTCTTACCAAATTACTATGGAAAAACAAAATAAGTATGGGCTGACATGTCCATTAAAAAATAGGGGAAGTGGAAGAGTTTCACCAAGTTTCGTTCCTGAATTCTTTTACTAGCATCTTGAAAAAAAAAATTTTTTTTTTCTGAGAGCATTGAAATTCACAGCAAGTTTTATGAGAGCAAGATGGGCTGGTGCCTATCAGGCAACAACTAGAAATGGGGAAATATCAGAGACATTAAGAAGAAAATAGGGTACATTTTACATATGAGCTAAGCTCAACTTTTATTCTGAGGAACATTATGTGATGCCTTAGAAGAGATTAACACTTATGACATTTAGAAAGCAGTAATGACTAAAAGAAGCTATTCTCATGCCTGACTAAATTTCATTTCTTTTAAAAGTTATTGTGATATTTAGAGTTATATAAGTAATATGCATGTATAGCCTGAAGATTAAAAAACAACAACAACGGATACATGTGCCTACCATCTGGCCACAAAAACAACACCCCCCAGAGACCTTGGAAATTCCAGTGTCCTCTTCTCCCCCTGTTTCTACGGATGCCTGCACCCCCCCTTGTTTGCCATTAGCTCAATCTTTATATTCTATATTATATTGCAGTGTATATATGTACTTCTGAATTTATTAACCAAAGCTATATATATTTTCTCTTTAATGCAAATGGCCTCAAATTTTATCTATTCTTATGTAACTTTCTTCCTATTAACTGCATATTCCATTACCGTAATGCAACCATAGTGATACAGGAAGCAATAATTTATGAATATGACAAAATATATTAATCCATTCTAATGTTAATATCATTTGAACAGTTTCCAGTTTTTTCCCACTAACAATAATACTTTGAACTTCGTTGTACATGCTTCCTGATCAACGTATGAAGTCGGTACATACAGGGCTTGAATTACCGAACGACATGGAACCTGTATTTGGAACTTTAACAAATAGTCCTAAATTGTTCCCATGGAAGTGTAGTAGCATTTCCATTGTCCCACATCTTCAGTAACATTTGTTATAATCACACTTCTAAAATGTATCTTATCTGTTAGTGGCATATTGTATTGTCAAATCGCATTGTGGTTTTAATTCAATTTCCTTATCAGTATGATTTCTTTGTAAATTACTATTTAACATTTTAGCCAAAAGAAACATTGAGCATACTTGTGCATCCTGAGTTCAAACAATCCACTGCAATTCTCTTATGTTAGCTTGAAAGACAGGATAGACAAAATGTCATTTGAATTTGTCAAACTGGAGGTAGGAAAAGTGGGTTTTATTTAATTTTTTTTTTCAACGTTTTTATTTATTTTTTTGGGGACAGAGAGAGACAGAGCATGAACGGGGGAGGGGCAGAGAGAGAGGGAGACACAGAATCGGAAACAGGCTCCAGGCTCTGAGCCATCAGCCCAGAGCCCGACGCGGGGCTCGAACTCACGGACCGCGAGATCGTGACCTGGCTGAAGTCGGACGCTTAACCGACTGCGCCACCCAGGCGCCCCGGAAAAGTGGGTTTTAGACTCTTGGTTTTGTGTAGTTTTTGTTTGTTTTGTTTTGTTTTGAATCTCTACACCCAACGTGGGGCTCAAACTCACGACCCTGAGATCAAGAGGTACATGCTCTTCGGACTGCCCCAGCCAGGAACCCCATGGACTCTTGAATTAGTTATTGGCTATGGGCCAGCATGATATGGAGCGATATAGTCCCCTAAGAGTGACATTGGCCCCTAGTAATGAAGCTTGGGTTTCTAGTGGGCCATCTCCCCTAGAAGAGTAACAGCTTGGCTGTTAGAGGGAAACAGACAGATTGAAACAAGCAGAGAGGTACACAGAAATAGTACCAAGAGTTCCCAGGCATCTGAGCCCAGCACCAACAGCGTCCTCTACAGGTGATTCAGGGAAGCTTGCTGAACTGGAAAGAGGTCCTAAGCAGTGTCCTCAACTGAGAACGGATTCTCTGAAGCTCTCTTTTTTTTTTTAATTTTTTTTTCAACGTTTATTTATTTTTGGGACAGAGAGAGACAGAGCATGAACAGGGGAGGGGCAGAGAGAGAGGGAGACACAGAATCGGAAACAGGCTCCAGGCTCTGAGCCATCAGCCCAGAGCCTGACGCGGGGCTCGAACTCACAGACCGCGAGATCGTGACCTGGCTGAAGTTGGACGCTTAACCGACTGCGCCACCCAGGCGCCCCTCTGAAGCTCTCTTTATGAACCCTGTTCTACACCCAGCTGTAGTCAACATTTTGATCAATCCATTTAGTGAAGGCATAGAAACTATACATATAAAATACGAAGATAACTTCAAACTGGGGAAGATAGCAGGTCAAAAATTGGTCAACGTGAGATTCCAAATCATCTCGATAGGCGTGAATGGCAGTAACCAAGAAAACAAATTTTAAAACTATTATTGATATTTTTAAATTTGCCTACATAAATACAGAAAGGAGAATTGGCTTAAGAGAAATTGACGAGTTTAGCTCAGCAAAATTGCCTAGGTGAGTCAAAACTATTCTGAATTGGCTAAAATAAAGTGATGGAATAATCAGATTCCTTTAGTGGAAGCATACTATCTAAATCAATTCAGTTCCATTGTTCTGTTTACATTATACATTATACTGAGGTGGTAATTTGTCTTGGGGTGCTATGGCTTTTCAGAAATAATATTAAATAAAAGTCAAGCAGAACGAAGAGTGGCATGAAAACAGTGTTGAGATCTGGAAAGAGGTTACAGGAAGAAAAAAATGTCACAGAACCTGAGGATATTTAACTTGGAAAATAGAATTATTAAGACAGAGGACTCTTCTTGGGGCACCTGGGTGGCTCAGTCGGTTAAGCGTCCGACTTCGGCTCAGGTCATGATCTCGTGGTTTGTGAGTTCGAGCCCCGCATGGGGCTCCCTGATGACAGCTCCAAGCCTGGGGCCTGCTTCGGATTCTACATCTCCCTCTCTCTCTGTCCCTCTCCCGCTGTCACTCTGTGTGCATCTCTCTTAAAAATAAGTAAACATTAAAAAAAAAAAAAAGGACTCCTCAGTAGTTTCCAAAAAGTTTCATAGCTTTCTTTTTTTTTTTTTAAGTGAGATCAAGAAGGAAAATGTACTGAGCTGTTATTGTGAAATTTTACAAAAATTAATCAACACTCTTAGGTTGTGTAGACATGTCTTATTCGTGAAATACAATATTATCAGCTTCCAGTAGGAAATACAAGTGTGGCACATCCCAATCAGAATGGACTCATTTCTCCTAGAGTAAAACATATGCTAATATTTTTTTTCTGGTTCTGCACTAATGTATCCTTAAATAACACTGTCTCATTTTTCTTAATTTTGAATTTTATATAAATGGAATCATACTGTGTTTCCTTTAGAGATTTATTTCTTTCACTCTATGCTATTATTTGTTAAAGATTATTCTTTTATTTTTTAAGCTATAATTCACTTATTTTTATTGCTATACAGTTTGCCACTTTAAAAATAAACTATAATTTACCTATACATACTAATGTGGATTGGCATTTCAGTTGTTTTGAATTTTTGCTAATTGTGAAGGGTGCCATCATAAATATTCTCATTTGTGTCCTGTACACATGTGCAAGGAGTTCTGAGGGTATATAACTAGAAACAGATCATCTCACTTTGTGCATTTGATTCATTTTGGTCATGGTGTTTCTCTACAGCCTTTCTTTCTTTTCCTCTTATGTCCTGATTACTTTTGTCATTCCGTTCTTTCTCTTCTCTGTTAGTGATAAATTCTGTTAGTTTTCATTTAATAGGTAGCTAAAAAAGAAAATATGCATAGTCGACTTATAATAGCTTAATGATCACCATTTTACCCTCCTAACAGATACTGCAGCAGCATAGATTTTTAACATCATTTAACTCCTTTGATTTGTGAGATATTGTCATTTTTTTTAATTCTGCCATTTAAAAAATACTTGTAAGAGAATACTACTATTTAATCTAGCCATCTTTCACTTCAGTTACAAACATATATGGTTTCTTTCTTCAGGCTTCATGGACCCCTCCATTTAGGGTCAATTTTTTTCTTTAGTTAGGATCTTCTAATAGAGCAAGCTTCTCATTTTATTGTTTATTTTTGTTTTGTTGTTGTTCTTATAAAAGTAGCATCATTTAGGGGCACCTGGGTGGCTCAGTCAGTTAAGCTTCCAACTTTGGCCCAGGTCAGGGTCTCGCAATTTGTGAGTTTGAGCTCCATGCCGGGCTCTGCTGATAGCTCAGCCTGCTTCGAATTTTGTATCTCCCTGTCTCTCTGCCCCTCCCCTGCTCATTCTCTCTCTCTCTCTCTCTCTCTCTCTCTCTCTCTCTCTCTCTCTCTTTCAAAAATAAACAAGCACTAAAAATAAGTAAAATAAAATAAAATAAGCATCATTTAGTCATTTTTTGAAAGACTTTTCCAAGTACAGAATTCTACACTGGAGGATATTTTCTTTCAACATCCTGCCTGCTTAATCCCACTACCTCATATCATCCAGTGTTCATGTTGTGATATAAGAAATCTTTCTAACTGCCATGTTCTGGAAGGTACTCTTCCTTCATTTTCTTGGTACTTTTAAGATTTTCTTTTTGTCTCTGATTTTCTGCAGTATTATTATGATTTGACTGGGCTTGGAAATCTTCTATGTTTTCTGTACAGGATTTGTCAGGCTTCTTAAATCTATGGATCAGTGTCTCTAAACAATTCTGGGTAATTATTAGCAATAATCTCCTTAAATCCTCCCTGTGCCTTGTTCTCCCTCTGTTCTTCTGGCCCCCTAAGTAATACATGTTACATCTCAACATTCTATTCTCTCAGTCTCTACACTTTTTCGTGAATATTCAATGCCACTGGCTCTCTATGTTGCATTTCAAAACTTTCTTCTGACCTGTCTTTTAATTTACCAACTGTCTCCTCAACTGGGGATAATTTACCTTTAAATCTGCCCAGTGATATATTCATTACAAATTTTTCAACTGTTTTTTGTTGTTATTTCTCAAATCTGCTTTGTTCTTTTTTGTAGCTTTTTGGTCTCTACAGATTTATAACATCAAAATTACTTTAAAATTCTTTATTTTAAACCATAAAGTAATTATTCTTCAACAGAGGTATGGGAATTTAGAAACAAATTGTTCATAACCAAATGAACAATTACCTATACCTAACGTATACCTATACCTATTACCTAACGTAACCTATAATTACCTTAAACAATAAGCAAATAAAGAGTTTGGCCCCTGCTCTGCTGGATATCTCTTATATCAATTTTCCACACTCTTCCATGATGATTTGAGACCCACTTTGACTATTTCAGTGGGGCTCTATGTTCACTGACTTCCACTGTGTTTGTCTAGTTAGAGGCTTTGGAAGGCGCTAAGAGGGCAAAATGAGAGGCAGGCTGCAATATTCATGGTCCTGGGTCTTCTGTTCTATTTCATCAGAGGCTGGATGTGACACTTGTAGGAAGGCTAATTAATACTCTTGTCCAACAAACAGCCTGTACTATAGCTATAATCTCCAAGATCTGGTGATGGTTGTATCCTTTGCCTCTTGAGGCCAAGAGCTGATACCAGTTTCCTTGTTGCTGGACCTGCACACAGAAGCAGTACATGTGACCTCAGCTCTCCTCATACCTTTGTAACCACTCATTTTATTAAACTTCTTTAATTACTCATTTTTCTTTACCATTTGTTTTCTGCTGAGACTGATTAATGTGGATCTAGAACACATTATTTTTGTCTTAATCAACATTGAATAGGTACTATCATTTTAAAGAGATCTACTGTCTTTGATATGCACACAATATATATATATATATTTCACTATTGTATATAATATAAAATAATACATAATATATTTCACTATAATATATAACATGGTATATATAATATATGATATGTAATATTCTATAATATTTTATTGAATACAAAATATAAAATATGTATTAAAATATTATAACAATACACTAATAGTGTGTACTATTTCACTCAGAGGACCTTTCATTTCATTAGGTTAAGTTATACATATGCATAATTATATTGTTTACAAACTAATGTATAGAAATGCAGAAGATAGAAAATTGTAATATTTCACATGAATATGTTAAAATCATGAACGTGTTAAAATCAATAAATCCAGATCACTTGCTAAATGTCATTTTATATAATGGTCATGATAATATAAACTAGGATTTCATTCATCCCACACAGACTGGTGAGTTGAGAGTAATATTAAGAAAAATACGGAGAGAAGATAGAATACCTATATTTCCTAATCCATTTCCATATGCTCTCTGAGGGGTCAGCCAAATTTGCCACTGAGGCTGTCTAGCAATATGACAATATGACCTGCAAGGGTTGAGCATACATGAGGGAGATGAAGGCTTGAGGTACTGATTTGGGTTTAATTTGCATAGATGAATGATTGAAATTATTAATAAGTTATAACAAGAAAATAACCTGGTAATAGAAAGGCTACAAATACATCATTATGGAAGGGCAGAAGGAATAAGAACAAGACAATAATATAGGCAAGAAAGAAGATAAGAGATTTAACTGTAAAAGAACTACCTTGTCAGCTGACCACCAATCTCCTAGCTTGCCCAGGTCTTACTCATACTGTCTTCTCTCTTACCACAGTGTGTTAATTGTCCCACTCAAACTCAGCCTTTTTGTATTTGCACTGGATTACGTCCCTTCTTACTTCCTCTAATAAACCTAGCTCCTACATTGTAATATTTCCCCTTCCCTATAGAATCAGTCTCATTAGGACACGATCATGCCATTACATTCCAAAGTGTGGGGGTGGGGGTGGGGGGGAGTTTACTTGATATAATAGTCCTGTGGTAGATTTCATTATATTTTTTATATGAATCTTTAGTACCTTCTACAGATTTGGCTATGAACATTTCCCAGCCCTGTTCGTATTAGGCTTGGACACATTGCTCTGCCTAATGGAATGCTAATGGATGTGACATAAGCAGAAGCTTTAAAAATCTCTTCTGTCATTGTGCTTGCTCTCTTGAATTCCTATGAGGTCACCTAAGAAGCACATGTGATATTTAAATGCTGGACCTTCAGCCTGTGCCCTAGAATGAAGACGTACAAAACAAAACTAAACCCATCTGGAAGCTTGGAGTCTTATCAGGTCAAAAATAGGACTGATACAGGGGCTAATGTAGCTAGCTCAGAGGCTGGACCCTGCCTCAGATTCTGTGTCTCCTTCTCTTTCTGCCCTTCCCCTGCTTTTGCTGTGTGTCTCTCTCTCCTTCAAAAATAAATAAACATTAAAAAAAAAAAAAAGAATAGGACTGATTTAAGTATCAAATAAACCCAGCATACCTCAGCAAAACACAACCAATATGTAGACACAAAAATAAATGCTCGGTGTTGTAACCCATCAGGCTTTTAGGTACATTACTCCTCAGGTTAAATCAGTAGTTACTCTGTTTCCTTTTCTTGCTGTCACTTTTTCACTTTCCTTTTTTCTTAGTAATTATATTGACATCATTTTCCGAAACTACTCAGGCACAGGTCATCAAGGACCACTATTCTGACTAATCTGAAGGTTGATCAGCAGCTCTCTTCCCTCTCTTCCAATGCATTGCTCACAAACTTCTTCAGGGAACACTTGGCTTCCAGGACATTCCGCTACTTAGTGGTCTCCTGCTCCGCTACCACTAATTTTCCTTCTTCCCCTTCCTGGCATCTCAGCATTGAAGTACTCAAAATTTGGTTCTCAATTCCCTTCTCCTCCCCACATACACTCAACATTTTTCTTTCCTATAAAACTCACCTAGATTATTTTACCTTATCGCAGATTACCTATCATCATTTTGATAATGACTGCCAAATTTGTAGATTCATCCCACATCTCTCTTTGAGTTTTAACTCACTATTAGCCTTCAGCTATTAGGTGAGATTCTAACAGGCTTCTTGAGTTCACTGTTATTTATCAATTAGGACAAATGCACCATACTCATATATGGATTTAACACAGAGGGAACTTGAGGTTGGTGTATATAGGAACTCTCTGGACCACCTTTTCAACTTTCTATAAATCTAAGACTACTGTAAATCTAAGACTACTACTTAGAGATAAAATGTTTAAGAAGATGAGACCCTTCTTCCTTAAGGCATTTAAATGATATTTGATTTAACACTGGCAGTGAATGCGGTTATATCAGCTTTAAGGTAGCAGAACAGGCCATCTCCCTAAATGTGTAGCCTTTTCCTGTTTTAAATGACCACATCTGAAGATCATGATCCACATAAAATAAAAGCAGAAAAAAAGGGAAGAAAATGAAAAAAAATAAAGCCCTCATCCATTAATACCTCAAAATGAGCATGAATTACACAATCCTGCTTGAAATTACCATTTGATATATCCTGTGATTTAAAAAAAAATCTCAAATTTAGATCTTTTAAGGATTATAATTTTCTTCCACAAAATATGCAAATATTTAATATAACACTGATCACAAAGTTGAAATTGCTGAACACTGCTTTACAGAGAATGTTTTCCTCATCAAATATTCTTTAGTCATTTTTAACAAATCCAAGACAAGCAAAAGTAAAGATTCATCTGTATTATGTATTTAAAACAGTAAGAATCCCAAAGATCTAATATATTTACTTGTGTGAGAAGAATGCTTATTCACTTACTGTGTTTTTTTTTTCCCTAGGGAAAAATATTTACTTTTTATTAATAGCAATTAAACATTATATTTGTGGTCCAGCATCTACATATTTTCAATACAGTCCACTCCAGTAAGGGCCTATTTGCAGTTCTGTTCTATTGTATCATGTTTCCGTGTTTCCTTCGCTTTTCTTCCCCTCAATTTCAACTAAGTCTCCCTTTTGTCTCATACATTTCTCTTGACACTAAAGCTATGTATTTTATTCTATCGGCGGCTTGTCCCGAGGATAATTGTAAAATCTGTCTTTTTCCAATTATGAGAGGTGTTCTATAAATTCTTTGGGGTATATTCATTTTGAGATGTGTGCCCATAACTCCCATTAATGTTGCCCATTTAAACTTGATCTATTGCTTTCCTTTTCTAAGTGACTCCAGCCTCGTGTTAATGCAGTTTTGTTTATAATCTCTAAACTCCCCCTTACCTATGTGCAATCTCTCACAAATGCTTTGCATGTAGGTCATTTATCAAATTGTATAGCACAAAGCAATATAAGACCGACTGCCTTTCTTGAAAGGTGGAATATTATGGCTTCTTTTTTGGTTGCCATAATCCTACATTCTA
This sequence comes from Lynx canadensis, assembly GCF_007474595.2. NCBI lineage: Eukaryota > Metazoa > Chordata > Mammalia > Carnivora > Felidae > Lynx > Lynx canadensis. Next base: position 221,947,530 of record NC_044303.2, on the reverse strand, counting down.
TAAAATATAATATTTAAGCGTAGTCAACTGAAAAAAAGTAGTATTGAGCTAAAGTAAAGTTAGGTTTAAAAACAACATGTTTAGATTTCTCAATGAAACAAAGACCTATGGTAATTAATATCACAGAAGTTAGGTCCTAGATAATATTAAAAAATGACATACTCCTCATTTTATACTTGAGGATATATTACTAGCTAATAAATCTATTTATTACTGTGAATATGTGGTAAAAATTCTTTTTGATACACATTCTCTTAAATGTGGCCAATCTGTGAAAAGTTTCTGTTCTTCATATACCATCATGTTCTTATTTTTTTAATGTTTATTTATATTTGAGAGAGGGAGAGAGAGAGAGGGAGGCACAGAATCTGAAGCAGGCTCCAGGCTCTGAGCTGTCAGCACAGAGCCCATCATGGGGCTCGAACTCACGAACGGCAAGATCATGACCTGAGCCTAAGTTGGACACTCCACTGACGGAGCCACCCAGGTGCCCCAATATCCTATCATTTTCTTAAACTTTTATTTTCTAACTTCCAAAATACCTCATAATATACATATTTTTTTAACGCACACAGTTTTAACTCATTCGCTACCCTAGTTTCCAGAATACTACTCCCCATCATGACCAATGAATTTCAATTCTATTCAATTTAACTTTTTCAATTTAACTTTTCTATATTATGCATTGTATTATAAATATTATATAGTATTATTCATCTGTAGATGCACTCAGATATTGTCATCATCCAGGATATACAACTTTTCAGAACTGGACAGTGGTGTCACACACTTACCTAGATCTCCCTCCTAGCTAACCGTGTCCTTTGATGAACCTGGCCTCCCAGTGTCCTGTGCCCTCTTATTTCACTTCACAAGCTATTCAGCTTGAGTCTCGTGCATAATGTCGACCACTCAACCACGCCTTTCGCTATCAGCCTTAATTATTTGCCACTCTGATTTCCTACCACAATCGTGTGGCCAAAATAAGCCTTAGGTAGCCCTGACCATTTCATCTCTCAGATCTTGCACTGGAAGCTCAGGATGATTAAGAGAAATATTCTCAGAAAGTTTCCATTACAAACACAAGGTTCCTAGCTGTCTGTGGAAATACAGTTACATTCATACATTAGTTCTGGGGTTCGTTTGTTTGTTTTTAATTACCTGTGGCCAATTCATCTAGGCCTTTTTCTATTTTCCACTATGGCTGTTTTGAAACCTCAAGTCCCTGATCCCACCAGCCTTATTCTCAATTTATCACCTAGCCTCCTGCTCACCAAAGTAAACAGTACTTTTTTTTCTTCTCCTTCCCTATCTTCTATCGCAGAACTAATTTTCGTCTTCACTTTGTCTTCCCTCCAGGCTCAGGTGAAACTACCCCCTATCTTCTCCCGGGGTTGTAACATTCTGCCTTCTCCAAAATCGTGGACAATTTAATTTCCTTCTTTGCTGTGTCTTTAATCTTCTGTCATCTTTCCTCTTCTTTCACTTCCTCCTTGTCCCACTTTCATGAATTCACAACAACAATTTTAAGTGTTTTTAATATTTCCTAAATCATTTTCTGACACGCCTTCCTTTAAGTATCACCCTATATAATGCTTTCCTTCCACTGCCAGGTTTATTTAAAAAGATGATTTGACTTTGCTGCCTTCATTTTTAGCCCCTATTCTTTCCAAAATCTACTGCAGTTTGATGATTGTTCTCCCCATTTTACTGTTATTATTGAAAATAATATTGATGGCATTTAACAAGCAAGGTCTGACAATTTTTACTGACCCTCACTCACTTAGCTTAAACTCTATTACTGACTTTACTTTATCTCAAACTTTTCTGTAGGGCTCCCTCTTCCCTTGGCAACTGGGACACAAGTATATTCGAATTGCATTGAAACACTCGTTTGCCAACTCTGTTAACAAACCCTAAATGTATACATTTGGGGTTAATATTTTCCCTTAGTATCAGAACTATATGTATAATACTTTCTAAAATCCCACATTAACTTCAAATGGGTAAGTATAACCCAATGCTCCTGATGAAATCGTCACTCTTAACTACCCAGAAGCCATGCCATCTTTTGTTTTCCCTCTTTTCGTTACTGTCTTTGAAGTAATAATTACATTTCTTCCTTATCTTCAAATGTAATCATTATATCCTTCCAATTTTATGTCAAAACTCTCTGCGTGCTTTTACTTGTTCTCCTAATTCAAGTCCCCCCCCCCCATATCTGGTTAAAAAATTATACCTTAATTGTTTTTCATAGGATTATTTTAATTAGCTGCAATTTTTCAGTTGAAAATGGCAAAAATTTAATGCCAGTGTGTGTGTGTGTGTGTGTGTGTGTGTGTGTGTGTGTGTGTGTAGTTTATTTTTGAGAGAGAGAGAGAACGAGCAGGGGAGGGGCAGGGAGAGAGAATCCCAAGTAGGCTCCATGCTGAGCATGCCAGGCTCAAATCCACAAACCATAAGATCAGGACCTGAGCTGAAATCAAGAGTCGGACGCTTAACCAACTAAGCCACCCGGGGCCCCTAATTCCAATTACTTTAAACACACAAAGAAGAAAGAGCTGGGTGGGTCAAGTGACTTCAGAAATGTCAGCCTCAGGCATGACTGGATCCAGGCATGGAGACAACATCATCTGTTATCTGTCTCTCACTACACTTCAGTTTTGCTTCCCTCTTTCTGTTTGTTCCCATCATGGCGCTCTCAGGTGTATTTTATCAATTTAGTAATGCAATCAATGCAAAATGATAGTTATCTGATAGTTATGACTATTATCTGATAGTTCCAAGTAATTCGTTACCTAGAAATATTTGATTTGTTCTTCGCCTCATTAGAAAGACCAGAGGAAGGTGTGTTTGAATTGGCCAAGTCTGAGACTCGTGCCCATCCTACAGTGAGGAGTATGTTGTATCTATTCAATGTACAAGAACTATGAACAGAGAGGGCTTGATACCCAAAAAGGAAAATGCTTGACAAGCTAAATAGTGGATGCCTCTTATATCTAACATACAAACCTGATACTTGATAAGTACAGCCCGTATTCTTGAATATGGCATTCAAAGCCCACCACACACTGCCCATCCTGCATTTCCGCTTCAACTCTCACCAGCCCCTGGCTTCCAAGAGCTCAGTCCTAGCCACACTGGGACTCTTGGCTCCCTGAAGTACAAGCCATAAATGACTTGCTTTTTAAGTTTTCAGCATTGGGCATAATGCTGAGAAGAGTCTGCTGGCAGGGTATGAGCTCAGTAAATATTTATTAATTCAAGTCTCTGTTAGCAGCTGAACCTGTGCAGGGAGTAGCTGAGATGAGCATTTAATTTACTGATGCATATGGCAGAGGGAGGGGGGGAGAAACTGTGTATTTAAATGGACCTAATTTTTATAGGGACAAAATGTTTTGTCTATTGCATTTTGATATTTGAAGTTTATTTCAGGAACACGTTGGTGAGGGAGACAAAAAGGACTGGATGTTCTCTATTCTCTCTGAATGCTTCTAAAATTTAGTGTAAAAGGTACTTTTCCATCAGCCTTCCCTAGGTTAATGATCCACAGCTACTCTGAACCAGCTTCTCGCTGTAACACTTTGGCATGGTTTTCTGCTATGCAGAACACGGTAATTTTCCAAAGGTGAAATAATCCCCTCCACCATATTTTGCACACATAGCTCTGCCTCTCCCCCCAATTTTAAGAGAAAAAAATTAAATGAAAAAGGCCATTATATTTTGAGTGAAAATTCCATGCAAAAAAGTGACATTAAAAACTGTCACAAAACACAATAATCTACTTTATAAATCTGGTTCAACACAAGTATGCTTTTTTCACAAACCTGTATTTTATATATGATGTTGGTTCTTTCTGATGTAGGAAATTCATCTTGATAGCTTGATTAATGTAGGATACAGAATTGAATAGAGAACTTCACATATGATCTCAGAAACCACTAAAAGCACATCTGACAGAGCTTGGGCATCTATCTGTAGGTCATATCTAAGTCAAACACAGGTACACAGATATTTTGGCAGATGATCTCAAGGAAAAATGTCTGGAATCGTAATAGATGTTCTATTGCAAAAGTTGATATGCCAGGTTATGATGAGCCTGAGATCAATTTACCTTTCACAGTCATTTTTCCATTATCCATCCATCCAATGAAAAAAAAATACCTAGATAAATAGGGGTTAAATGGGAGTGATGTAAGTATACTTATTTTCTACTCAGGATAATATGAGTCATGGCTTCCATGACTTTTTCTTATTTGATGTTGTAACACGATTTTACCTACTTTACACCTGGGATTTGATATTAACAGTATGTGGAATTTATGAACAGGTTTCTATTTCAACAGCTATTTGTATCTTCAAAACCCTCTTTAATTAGTGTGTCTTCTACTTCACAAACTGGCGATCAGACAACCTGCAATTTGTATCTTCTACGATAATTGTTACCATGCTTCATCTGACAGTACAGTCATCAGTGGTTGCCAAACTTCGGTGCAATTAAAATCATCTTGAAATGAATAAAAAGAATCCACAGGCCCAAGCCTAGTGAAGTGAGATAAAACCTAGGCCTCTATTTTTAGCAATTTGCCTGAGTGATTCTGACCCACACCAAAGTTGGATAATTGTTGAATTAGTCTTTCCATTAATATGGAGTTAAACAACAAAAACCAAAGCAACAACAACAACAAACAACAACAAGAGTCCCCACTATGCATTCTTTGCTCTAAAAACTTACATATCCACAAATCAAAATCACTCTCTAGGGTTAAACAACTTTATCCCATATTTAAACGTTTTCTCCCTCCTCATATTACATGTTATATTCTATATCAACATAGTTTAAGAAAAATGTATAAAAGAATAAAAAAAACACACCTATCTTAAGAAACTCAGATTAAATTAGCTAAATTTAAGTCTAATAAAACATGCAGTTTATGGGCAAAGTAAGCCACACCTTTCTAACTAACCAAGCTCGGCATGAGAAATTGTATTTAAAGAGCTCGCGTTTTGTTTTGTTTTGTTTTGTTTTGTTTTGTTTTGTTTTGTTTTAATAATAGGTGCACTTGTCTCAACACTCCACTGCACATACTGTACCCTGGTCTTTGTACCTCTGATCCTTATGCCTGGACTCATCCCACCCCCACTCCCACTAAACCATTCCATGGCTGACTCATCATTCATGACCTAGCTCAATAGATTGTCTTCAGAGCATTTATTACTATCTCAAGTTTCCTCATCTATTTTTTTAACTTGTGTTTTGCCAATCTCTTATGTCAAGAGCATTTGTTCCCAAACACCTAAAATAGTTCCCCACAAATAATAGGTAGTCTATATATACTTGTTAAATGAATAAACAAATAAAAGGATAAATGAATGAATAATTCATCCAAGAACCATCTTGCAATAACTAATACAGATTTTGATAATATGCAAATGTTTTCATGTGTAGTCTTTCAGCTATAGTAGGCATTTACTGTAAATAGGAAATTATTTCTTTCATAAGAGTAACTTTACAAAATAAGAGTACACTATAAAGATTTTTCTTTAAAATGGAAAATATTTGATAAGCTAACTGCATGAAGTGATTAGGAAAGAAGAAGTTTGGGAAGAGCCAGCTCTACTCCCAATCAATTGACCATTTTCACACTGCATAAATTTGAGCACTAAACTTCAGATTAGGAGAACTGAATTCCTTTTTTTTTTTAAGTTTATTTATTGATTTTGAGAGAAACAGAGACAGCACCAGTGGGGGAGGCACAAAGAGAGAAAGAGAGAGAGAGAGAGAGAGAGAGAGAGAGAGAGAGAGAATCCCAAGTAGGCTCCATGCTGCCTGTGCAGAGCCTGATGCAGGGCTTTGAACCCACGAGGCCACATGATCATGACCTGAGCCGAAAACCAAGAGTCGGGTGCTCAACTGACTGAGCCACACAGGCACCCCAGGAGACCTGAATCCTAATTGTATCAATAACCTAAACTAAATTTGTGTTTTCTGTGTGTGTCTACAATTAAGGGCTTAGATGATGTAATCCTGAAATCCATTTTGACTTTAATGTTCTGTGAATGAAATGAACTTCAGGAAGAAAAGATAACTTTGTCATATCCCTGTGAATATAAAGATAAATATGTATTGCTCAGTGAATTCATAAATTCCTGAGTTTTTTTTTTTGCAAAGTAGATAAAGCTTATAATCTCTCCTGTTTATATAGCATTTCAGTTATAATTTACCCATGAGTTAGCAATTCATGAAGAAATTTCACCTACATTATCTTAATTGACCCTCAGAACTATACATATATATACATGGCCCTATGTGTAATCAGAGATGGTATCATCCTTCCATTTCCCCTCCTCACCTCTGCATCCCCCACAGGAAGGTAATTGATGTTTAGAGAGCTTAAGTGATTCACCAAAGTGTACACAGCTGGCAGTCATTGACTTTTTTTTTTTACTAAGTCAATATTCTCACTAATAATATCAATCTATTTCCTCCTTTATGCTGGATCTGTCTGCAGCCAATTATGCTATATCTGCTCTCATCTGTTCTTAAACTTCAATGCCAAAAATCAGAATCTTTATTGTTTAGATCTCTCGTAAGATGCAGACCCATATATTCAGTAGCCTATGGGATATTATAAATTGGTTATCCTGTAGCTACCGAGAAGGCGACGTTTCTGAACATGTCATTCCTAAACCAGTTTAAACATAGTCCCTGACACAGAAAATGACACGATCCATTATCCAGTGGCCTGTACTAAACACTTGATAGTCATCCTTTTTACCATTCAATCGATCTTGAGTAGAGGAAAGAATAATCGTGAGATTTAATAACGGGCAAAGTTGGTAGTAGAGAGAACAAAAGCACGTGGAAAATAAAACAACAAGAAAGACACTACGTATCCCTCTGTTCCTAATTGACAATTTTTCTTTTTGAATATTCCTAGTCTGGGTGACATTAATATCACTGGATAGAAAATTAGGCACTTCCTGTAAATTATGGGAAATTATCTCTTTCATAAAAGTAACTTTAAAAAATAAAAACATACAATTGAAGCATCAAAGAAATAAAAAAAACATATTTGACCAAACATTTGATATTTGATTTCTAGCCCAGAAAAATCCCTTCTGGTCATTCCCCCAATGAATCCTTGTGATATTCTGATAAATCACAGTAAAAATATATCTTCCTTTTTTTTTTTTTTTTTTTTTGGAATTTGGCTACGTACCTTATCATCTGAATCTTATGGTTTGGGATAGAGAAGGCTTTTTCATTTCTGCCAACTCTATAAAATGAAACTATTTCTGGATTATTAAAATACTATAAAAACATACCAATTTAGAGTCAGACACCACTGGGATTGTATGAAAGGCTGATACAACTACTCAAGAAGAAAACACACAATCTGGTCAAGATGAACATTGGTTCATTAGAACCTAATAAATATCTGTATATAAATATAATATGTATATTATTTTATTATCATTAGGGTATGTATACTGCACACTGTCTTTTGCTCTTAGTAAGTAAACAAAGAGATCCCAATAGAATTGTATGTTGTACATTCTTTTCTCAGAAGATAACACTTTGGAAAAAGTTCATTGCTATGATTCTTATGGATTTTGGTAGCTCCCAGGCACATATTACGTTCTTGGTTTTGACTTTAACCCATTTTTAAAACTAGTATAGTAATAAAAGTAACTTGAACATCACATGGACTTCAGGCTTTGTCTCAGTAATGAAGAACATAGAAGATGTTTTGGGTTAAATCTAGGTTCTGTAGGACTAGTTGTGTAACATTGGGCAGACTCTTTCATTTGCTTAATCTGTCTGTATGATGGGAGTGACAGCAGCATCTGTTGTATGAGGTGGTTATGAACATTAAATGAGTTACTATATGTGAGACACTTGAAACAGAGTCTGTCACACAGTGCTATTAAATGTCTGCTGCCGTACTGATTTTGCTGCTGCATCTACCTATTTAATATTCTTCTATTTCATCCACTTGCTTCCACTCCACCCATACGAGTGATGACTGTAGAGGTGACTGGGTGGCTCAGTCAGTTGACCACCCTACTCTTGGATTCAGCTGGGGGTCATGATCCCAGGGTCTTAGGATCGAGCCCCGCGTGAGCTCCACACTGAGCATGGAGCCTGTTTGAAAGTCTCTCAATCTCTCTCCCTTCCTCTATTGCTCTCTCTCTCTCAAGCAAAGTGACGACTATAAAATGTTTCTAATTTTATCTTCTTTATAGTCTTAGCAGATATGCATGTGTCTCCAGTTTTAACAGGTATGTATGTATTTCCTTTTTCTACATTTCTGTTCTTCAAAACTGCTGCATTACTATATGTAGTTGGCATAAAGTTTTTGCCACTCTCACCGAATACTTTTTCTAGCATTGCCTATAGTGTTGATGTAGTTTATTGATTTTCACATTTTATATTATTAGTTTACTCCATGTGTCACTATAATATAAACTAATGTTCTATTCTCTTATGAATATACATTTGGTTTTAGTGCTATTTTTAAAATAATTACACTGCTGGCTTTCATTTGGTAATTTCTAGAGGTTTTTTTTTTTTCATTTTTTAATTACACCCTTTACAAAATTGTGTATTCTAGTGGACAAAGCTGGAGGTCCATTTATGCTTGATATATGTGGAAAACACAACCCATAATACGCAGGATTCACATCTACTACAAACATTTGGACTTTCAAATATTTCAATTCCAGAAGATTTACTACAGACAAAATTATGTCTTACAAAATCTTCCCTCTAATAATATGTACTATGTAGAATTAACACATACAATATGACACAACTGTTTATATTTAATATTTGAAAATGAAGCTATATCAGGGTAGGTATGGTCACTGAAGAATTTTATTGTGAATCTGCAATGCGACCGGAACTCTGTTGAGTAGATTTTTTTTTCTTTTGAGTTTTAAGTGTTATATAACATTTCTATTGACACATGGCACACATTCAGACCAGCCCTAAAAATAAGAATAAAACATAAATTTAAGAGAAGGAAGACTTACTGTGTTCGGAGGCTCTGAAATGAGAAAGTTCAAGGCAAAGGCGTACAAAGAAGTGATACTAAAGTATAAATGTAATAACGTATGAAATATTAGAAACAATGTCTCCTGATGTGCCAAGAAATTGAGCTAAATGCATATTGTTATGTGTTTACTAACCAAAAGATTTAACTCCTTTTGGGGGAAGTTTTATCCCATTTTAAAAGAAAATTATCTTTTGTAAGCCATTTGTTTACAAGTCACTCTACTGGATAGTTTCTCTATATTTGTGATCACTTTTAATCCTTATATCTCACAGAGGTGTAGTTAGTACATTCAACAGCTGTGACAGACAAATGATGGTACAGACTCCAAATTTACATGTAAAATGGGCAGTTATTAAGAGACAGAGATGGGGTCAAAATGCAGGTCAACCTTACTCTGAAGTAATGTTTTTACCTTTTAAAGGAGAAAATGAGTTACTATCTTAAAGCCCATTACCCTATTATCAGAAATTTTCTCAAACACACACACACACACACACACACACACACGCACCAACCTTACACCAACTGTACAATCAGTATGCAAGATCTCTAAGAACACTCAACATATATCATAATCACTATGTATGCAAATCAACCATTAAGTAAAGATTCAAAGTAAATATTTTCCTTTTAATATTAGCATTTGAATAGGATGGGATTTAAAATAACTTCTAATTATTTCCAACTATTAACTAACTCATAATTTACTGATGGATGTCAAAACAATTAACTGTCAGAAGACAGAAAAGCTTGTGTTATTCTTTAAAACAGCAGAACTTCTCTCACTATGACCTGTTTTGATTTTGTTGATTCAAATAAGTGCCAGACGTTTTCATTCAACCAAGAATTCATGTCTCTTACAACTATCAGGATGATGGACTCAGTGTGCTGCTTAATCTTGCCATTCTACTAAGATTAACCATGTGAAAGAAAATAAGCCCAGCATGTCAGAATAATTCAACAATTAAGGGAAAGTATTATTACCTTATAAATAACTAAAACGAGTAGTGAACAAAAGGAAAGCAAAACAAATCTTGCTTCTTGTTTCATTACTTGCTCCAGATTCAAGGTCAACTTATCAGCAATTCATTGTCTTCCTAATGTAATAATCAAGCCTTCCATGGAATGAAACCATAAAAGTCATGCAGAAGATTCAAGAAAAGTGCCAGGTGAGAGAATATTATGAATAAAATGATCAAATAGGAATTAATTAGAATATCATATTTTTTCCAAAATATATTGTTCCTTATGGAGATGACAGGTAATACATTCTCATGTCAATAAATGTGCATTACTATTACTGCTAGCTAAAAGCCCTTGTCACTCACAATACACTGCATTATATCTGGCATTTTGTGATGCCAGTTCCTTTGGGATTACAAAAAAAAAAAATAATAATACCCTCATTAACAGAGTGATAAGTATTTGAATGCTGTGCCAACATTTAACTCATGTCTGCCAATCGAAACAGGAAAATGTTCTTTATTGATTGGAGAAAAGATCTTGTTTGAAGATAATTGACTCTGAGTCTTTCATTGACATAATACCACCTCCGGAAGAAACATATGCTCAACTTAGAAAACAAAGGTTAGATGTAAGAGTCTGATCACTTTCTCCTTACTCAAGCACAGCTCCTATTGACTTGAGTGAAAATTCTGTCTGCCTGCGAATCAAAGGATTATAGATCATCTGGTCCACTTTAGAAGCAGAAGAATGGTCTTCAAATAAGAAGCTTATACAGAAGCAGGGCTACAAAATATAGAAAGGCAGGATTCTCTCACAGAAAACCGCAGGTAAAGGGTGGGGTGGCCAAGAAAATAATAACTATTCCGAAAAAGGACACACTCACACAAATAAATACTGTACTAAAATAATCACTGCTGAAATGTTGGTACAAATCAGATGCTCAGTTTTGGAAATGTTAAGTTTGAGATACCGATGAAACGTCCAAATAAAAATGCCCAGTGCCCAAAGAATAAAAAATGTTATCGAGTGTTGAGGTGGAGAGTGGAAATAAACATGTATACCCCCCACACACAGCTACCCAACGGAAAGAAGCCTTAACGATGGAGTGCCCGCCAGGCATTCAGGGAGTGAATGTCGGGGAAATCGGATGTATCAGCAATCAAAACTGAGGCACAGTGGGAAGCAAGGTGAAAGGGAAACCGAGGTGACTGCTGACCCAGAAGCCAAGGCGAGAAATGCTCCAAGGAGGAGGCAGTGAGGTACTGTTTAAAATGCTGCCAGGAGCCAAATAGAGCGATCGGAACAGACCATGTGATTCCACAATACGGCTCTAATAAAAGCAAGTTTGGTGAAGTTATGAGTACGAAAGTATGATTTTATGGGTTTCCAAAGAGAATGGGAGGTGAACAATGTTAGATACTAGGGACAGCACTTTAAAGGAGCTTTCCTGTAAAGCAGAGCAGGAAACTCGCTGGTCAAATGGCCTCGTGAGAGGGATTTTGTGCTAATAGAAATGGTCACAGAGGGTGATGCTGGTAAGGCAGGAAGGATGACAGGAGAGGTTCTTGAGTAAATGAGGGGCAAGAGAATCTAGTTCACAGCTCGGGAGACTGGCATCACTAGGGAACACAGGTGATTCACTACAGCCATGGGATGAAAGAAAGCATACGCGGGCCATGTCCTAAAATGTAAGAAATCCAGAGTCTGTGGATTGGACACATAAGATGCATCTACCCAAGTGACTGTGAGCATGACAGATAACAATTATAAAGTTACAGATATGCAGTGAATTTTTACAGGTGGTAAACATACCAACTTTTTTAATGCATATGCTAAGTACCATTAAACCTATTGAAATCCATTAAACCCATTAAGTAATGGGCTCCCTTGTGCCCAGAACTTGTGGCTAAGAGGACCAGAATGGCCAAGGTTCTGCACACTTTCACAAAGCTGCTGTGATCCCTAAGTCCACACATTCCTTAACCCAGAAATCAACACACAGTGAACTGTCCTGAACCACCCATGAGGCTGCAAAGGATCCTGACTCTTCAGCTGCGGCTGCTGCTTCCCTTCCCCAGATGAACAATCAGCAAAAGTAAACTTTAAAAGGGAAAAGCATTATCAGAAAAGAAAACAAACAGCCGTAAGATTTAAAAAAAAAATACATATACTGAAATCAGCATCATTAAAACCAAAATGTCACTTATATGTTTTAAATAAAATATGAAATAAAAATATTGCATTTTTTAAAACCCTCAAAAAGGGTAAAACTGTCACAGTGCTCTTATGTTATAGATCAGAGGGTTGCTAGCTTGACCTACGGTGCTTTGGGGGACCATGTGGCAGTAAGGTACCTCCCTGTCCCTACTCACCTTGCTGAGTAGGTTCAAATATAATAGGAGACGAGGTACACTTTACTCCTGAGGGCTCTCACCATACCTAGCGTGGCCACGGACCCTGGATCACTTTCCTCCACTATCAGCTTTAGCTACTAACTTCCAGGAAAGGGCCGGAGGTAAGGACATCCTCTTTCTTCTGGGCTCCTTGAACACCTGGATGGAAGTCTAAGGCCTCTCATTTACTACAGTATTCTTAAGGGCCTCACACCTACATTCCCAGAGCTGTCTCTCCTGAACACAAACCCAAAAGGGGCTTTTCTGGAAAGTACTCTCTCTGTCTCTCTCCAATCTCTCACCCTTGAAGGGGAGGTGCGAAGGCCAAGGTGAAGGCCAGGCAGGAAGTAGTCAAATCTCAGGGGTGTCCCCCCACAACCCCATGGAGGGCTTCAGGCTGACCAGGGAACACTGGTGGCTCCTCCCCTCCTCCCTGGAGGACCAATGGGTATAGAGAGAAATCTGGGGCTTTTCTTTTTTTGGGGGGGCACACAATGGCCAAGGGGCGATCTCATTTAGTCCATATGCAGCGGGTTGGGTCCCAGCATGTGCTTGGCAAGGCCAGGTTCATCCCAGTGCCTGAGAAAGCTGACATCAGTGACAATTTGCATTTCTCCTCCCTCACACCCATGCCCTTGACCAACAGGCTGACCAGCAAGAAATGCAACTCCAAAGGCGCAGCTGTTGGCAGGTGCCGTGGACCATGGGTAAGAACATGTCTTCTGAGGGGGGGCCTCAGAGCATGGTATATCCAGTTGAGGATGCCCAGCATGTGTATCAGTCAGATGCCTTCCTCTGTGGTTCCCAGGGGCCCAAGGGAATCTCGAAATGCAAGAGAGCCTCCTAGCTCTGGGGTCAGTTTATCAGCAGTCAGGTGAGTAGAATCTTGCACCCGCCCCCCAAAGACTCTTGCAGCAGTCGTGGAAGATGGCTGTTCTTTGTCAGGTCACCCAGGAACATCAACACGGAATTCAGGAACATGACCTGGCTCTTCTTGTTGGACTGGTAGAACCCAGGTGATCGGGAGCTGGTTGGGGGTACTGCTTGAAGCACGGGAAGATGCCAGGAGCTCAGTGTACATGTAGTATCCACACCCTACCCATCTGGGTGAGCTCCAATGCTCTCTCAGCCATGGCACTCCACCGCAAAGCAGAGACTAGCAAGGAAGCCAGACAGGGCACAGCCACAGAATCAAGACACATACCTGGTCTGTCCCAATACTAGAAGAACCGCCAGATGAGGGTAGTGGTCGCCTGTTTCTCAGCTTTGAGAGGCACGTACTTCTTACTCTCTTCAAGGTGTCAATATCTTCTCTTTTTTATTATGGTCTTTAAGGTCTTATCTCAGCCATGTACCCCAAGATAATGTAGGCCCTCTCCTCCACTTGCTCAACCACTCTCACTCAACCACTCTAACTATTGCTCAACCACTTGCTCACTAAACTATTTTAGTGCTTCATTCACGCCATTCCTTAAGCTGGGAATTTTTTTCCTCCTCTTGGAATCTGAGGGATGCCACCCCTAATATGGAAGTTCCCTCTTCGTATTCTTATAGCACTCATAAGACACTTCTGTTGTAGTGCTTACGATATTTACTAAAGTTTCTGGCCTAAGTGTTTGCCTTCTCTGCTAGACTCCAAGAATAGCTGTTATATATTATGTATCTTTATATTTTCAATTCTTAGCTCACTGCTTAGAATATAAAAGTTCAAACATGCCTGCAAAATCCTACATGTGCAGAAATATATGTATAAGCAGCCACATGGATATAGTGGCAATGAATGCTAAAATGTAAGCATAAAATCAGAATTCCTTTTAAGAGAACCGCCTTTGTTTAAGAAAATGTTTTGATGGGGCGCCTGGTGGTTCAGTTGGTTAAACATCCCACTTCAGCTCAGATCATGATCTCACGGTTCTTGAGTTGGAGCCTTGCATCAGGCTCTGTGCTGACAACTCAGAGCCTGGAGCCTGCTTTGAATTCTGTTTCTCCCTCTCTCTCTGCCCCTCTGCTGTTCATTCTCTCTCTCTCTCTCTCTCTCTCTCTCTCTCTCTCTCTCTCTCTCTTTCTCTCTCTCTCAAAAATAAATAAACATTAAAAATTAAAAAAAAAAGAAAATGTTTTGATGAACTGTTTTTGAGTGCAAGGAGTGATGCTGAGGGTGGGAAGGAAAAGACCATATTGCTAGAAGACAGAAGGAGACTCCTTCATGCATCTTATCCTGGAGGATAGCCTCCCACCAAATGGAACACCTATCTTAGATTTCAGGTAAGCAAGAAGTAAGCTTTTATTCCATCTGGATCATCATACATTTAGAATCTTAAGGGAGGCAGGCAAATATATAAGAGTTACTATCAATGCATATAAGGAAAATACTCGATTTAAAAAAAATAAAAACAATCCAGTTCCTACAGATGTAGGGCAATACAGTTGTTATACTACTCTACATCCTAATTACGTCAAAAATCTCAAGTGATCTTAGTTTATACTTTATGCAATCTCAAGAAGTCTGCTACATGTTCATTTAAGTAATGAGAATAAGGTCTCCTATGTACTATTGTTAGTGTAGAAATGAAAGTCTTCATCATGTCTATAACTGCAATCAACTCAAAGAAACATTAGGTATTTTAATTTCCAATTTTAATGTCTTATTTTAACTTTCATTTTAGTTTTTCTCACTTGTTATGCTAGTATATTGAATATACATTTAATAAACTGTTAATAATTGGACCCAATTCTCCTACAAGGTGGAGAGAAGAAAAATAGTTGTTGGTTTGTTTTTTTTTTTTTTTTTTTTGATCACTTACAATGACTCAGACACTGTGGCAAGTGTTTTTATATAGATTTTAAATTACACTAGTATTATTACAATTCTCCATGTTACTCTATTTGAGCTATGAGAGTAGACAGGAACTAATGACTAATTTTCCCAACATTACACAGAATTCAAATCTAACTCTGTGATCCCATACCCAATCTCTTTAAATGTCAGCTCTAGTATCTAGCCATCTCTTCAGTCTTCAACAACTATATTGTGCTCATTGTTGATGAAAAATTTCATCGCTCTCATAACTTTACATCCTATATTTTAATGATGTGAAAATATATACCTTTATCTTAAAGATCTCATTTTCAGATACATATTTCTAACCATCTCCTAGATATTGAGATATGGAAGATACTGTGGCATCACAAACTTAATCCCAAACCAAATCTATTTTATATACACTTAAATTTTCCACTCTGATATTTAGTCCTGAGTCAGTTGCTAAACCATTCACAAACTTGAAAATCACCCTCAACTCATGTAGCTATTTTGCTCCACAAATTTGACAATTGGAAAGTTCTACCAATTCTGCTTCTGAAATCCTTCTTGGTGTTGCCCGTGCATCTTGAACTCTGTGTGAGGTGGGGTGCCATGGGGAAACAGGTTGATCACTAAATCTGCTACATTTGGATTAAGACAGGTTAGGGCAGGATTTAGGGAGGTCAGCAGAGACAATGCATTATCCCCAAACTATCAACCCTAGAGTAGTTCTTACCACTACTCACGGAAAGAGAAAGGAGAGAGAACTTACCAGAAACCAGAGAGGCTATTAACACACAGAGGGTGGCTTGATACAAGTATAACCTAGGAGGGATACAGCTAAATAAATAATTATTTTTACCTGGCTCCATGCCTATTGCCAAATTTCCTACCACTACTTCCCACTGGCTGAACCCAGAATCGAACTGGAAATTAGAAGACCACAGAATGCAACCCACTTAACAGAATGCAACCCACTTCAGCCTTCTAGGGAGAAGACTAGGATGTAAAATGGTGAAGAGTAGATCTTTGTTTGAGTTCTCATCTCTTTTCCTGACTTCTGCCCTAGCCCCTAATTGCCATTCCAGGTTAACGTCATGCATTCTTTCAAAATGGGAAATCTGATTTTTATTCTTCATGACATTAAGTTCTGAATGGAATCCCTGCATCCTCAGAGAAAACTACAAAATATTTAGTAATCTATAAAAGAACTGTTTATTTCCAACTCTCAGTTTCGGCTCAGGTCATGATCACATAGTTCATGAGTTGGAGCTCCACATAGGGTTCTACACTGGCAGCACGGAGCCTGCTTGGGATTCTCTGTCTCTGTCTCTCTCTGCCCCTCCCCTGCTCACTCTCTCTCTCTCTCTATCAAAATAAATAAACATTAAAAAATATATTTTAAAAAACTGTTGAAATTTGTCCCCTCTTTAAAATGTGTTATAGCTCTCACTTTATGGTCTAAAGCCATGATATTTTAATCTAATTTAATTTAATTTAATTTTATTTTATTTTATTTTATTTTAATGTTCACTTTTGAGAGTGAGAAAGAGAGTGAACAAGTGGGGGAGGGACAGAGAGAGAGAGAGGGAGATAAAGAGTCTGAAGCAGGCTCTGAACTGACAGCAACAAGCCTGATAAGGGGCTCGAAGTCATAAACCATGAGATCAGGACCTGAGCCCGTCAGATACTCAACCGACTGAGCCACCCAGGTGCCCCTAAAACCATACTATTTTAAATAGCCATGCTATAATAAATCCTCTTCAATACATTGTTTCTGGTGAGCTCCTTTTCTTCTTTTACTATCTTGCCAAAAGTCATTTCTCTGTGAACCTTCCATTCATTTTCAGCAAAAAGTGATGCTCATCATTTACATTTCTGTATGTCTTTGTACATTAACACTTGTCCTATTATAGCCTGATGTATGCATATCTGTAAAATCTATACTTTATTCTCCTTGAATTTGGGAACACTCTTAGTTACTGTGAGATATCTTGTACTTGGTACATAAGAGATATTCAGAAATATGGTGGTTGGATGAAACTAAGAAAAGAAAAACATCGTGGCAATTATTGGTGATCCTGTGTCTCTCTAAATACATTTATTTTCACTTACAAGTTTATCTTTCTGTCTCTTCATTACTTCCCTTTTATGGAACCATGTTATGCTAGCAGTGGATGCAAACATAAATTTCAGTGGTCGAGCCTCCCCATTTTGTATCATAAAGTTAAGGTGCTGTGAATTTAAGTTATGTGTTTAATATCACACATATTTAAGTATTCGAATCAAGATTATAACTCAGTATTTCTGACTGCCTGGTGTGCTCTCCACTACACTCTATTATAGATCTCTGTCCTTCTTTGCCCTTCTCTCCTGTTTATGTGTGAGATTTTCCAGTGCCACTCAACAATATCCACAGACTTTTCTGGAAGCAATCAAGGCAAAAAAATTTACTCCTCAAACCTGACATACTTTATTTAAAGGTTAGATGACCAAACTATTGGGTTTATTTAAGGTTAGATGACCAAATATTGGCCAGTTTAAGGCATAGAAATGATTTAGAAGAAATGAAGTTACAGAAAGTTACAAACAATAAAAATTGAATATAGCAGGACATAACTTACTTTATTCAATTTATCTATAGACTCTTCCATATCATCCATAGTCTTTCAGAGTATAGATGAGGTAAGAAGGGACAAGTGGGTGATAAGCATCTTAATGTGATGGCATCCATAAAATCTATATGTCACATTTAATCCAAGAGCTAATTTTCCATTTGAATTGTGAACGTCTGTAAATAGGAGACAGAAGTGGAAAGCCTGAAACATCTACACTTTTGACCCTTGGCTGATCGAAATGTGAGGACCTCAAACAAAAATAAGTTTTGGTTAAGTTCCAAACTAAATTGTCAGATAAAGGGATGATAACATTTTTAAATACAGTAAATGTAAATATTAATATTGACTTTAATGCATCTCTATTGAATCACATGATGTATACAGAAGTATATGTAAAAGTTATTTTTAGGTGACTGTAACTCTGTACAGCCAGCCACACAGTAGATATCCCTCTGCAGGCTTTCACAGCAACAATGAAAGGCAAAATGCTCAAGTGCTCTGACAAGGGTGTGATGATTTATGCAACACAAATCTTTCAGTACATAGTAAATAAACCAGTGCTTTAACCTACATATTTGAAAATACTTAGTATAGATCTGCAATTGCCAAAACATCTTCACATGCTATTTCCAAAGTGTTACGTATGTATTTATGCATGTCTTGGCTTGTTCCAGAAAGGATTAAATGCGATCAAAATACATAGATGACAAAATAAAATATACTTTGGCAAGGATGAGTGTGAATGCAGTGCGGAACGATACAGAGAGGTGACTGCTTTGATTAAGAGTAGAGGCATATTTTGGCTAAATATCTTCTTTTAATTCACTAGGAATGGTATGTATCACATATGCGGAAATAGACTCCCAGAATGTAAGAGTATAGCTGCAAAACTTTCATTCAGTATCTTTTATTAGATTCACTCTACATTTTAATTATGAAAAAGAATATACTTCTTGATTTTAAAAAGTCTAAAGCAGACATAGAGGAAGTGAGAGTCTATCTCCTCCCTGATGTTATACTCTGCATATTTTGTAAAGTATAAAATATGGAGTAGGAATCAGTGTAGATGGAAGGTCAGGTTCCACTGATGTATTCAACACACATTTATTACATGTCTATGATTCCCCAGGCTCTCTTTTGGGCTTCTTGCAAAACAGTGGTGAAATTGTCACATTCCCTACCTTCTGAGATCTGGGAGGGGCAGGCACACATTATCCAAATGTACTAACAACTATGTCATTACATGTTCTGGGTAGACACCATGCAGGAGAACAGCAGGCTACAAATAAAGTTGGAGCCTGACCTCACCTGAAGCATGGGGTTATTTGGACTGGAACCATTATGGATAAGATCAAGTATACAAAGAAGACAGTGGGAAAGGGGATTGTGGAATCATTAGCTGAGGGGGAAACAGCATTGCAAAGGCTGTGAAATTGAAAAGAGATAAATTAATTTGTGAAAATCCAATTGGGAAGACACTAGTTAATTTAGGAAAATCTAAAACACATCAGCATGTTTTAAGTGTGGAATAGAGGGTTATGAAAAGGAGTTGACAGAGATGTAGGAAAAGACCAGATCATGCAGTGGGAGACGGGCTGTGGGCGCTTCTGTTGTTTGTACTTCCTTTCCTGGCTAATCCGTTATAGAATTTCATTTAGATAAAATGTAAAACCCAGACTCTGATTACATGCAATAACAGAAATTCCATGACTCTCTCATCACATTATTCGATTAGGTCCTTACATTAGCGTACTGGATGTATCTCAAATTAGCTAACCACCGTTTTGAAGTTCTTTAAAATCTTAATTAATCACTGAAAATAATATATTTTTGATTCACTACTTGTGTTAGGCTCAGGTAAAATGCTTCTTTGTGGTCCTAAACTGTTTCTATATCTACCTATCTACCTAAAGGAAATATCACTCATTGTGCATTAAAAAATTACCAAAACCTTTCCCACTTTTGTATTTGGAAATATTCGGAGAAGAAAGTTTCCAAGTTCTTTGGAAATGTAACGTCATAGCAGAGATTTCATGGGTGGGGACTTATGCTACTCTCCCTGTTGAGCAAAACTTCTATCCTGAGGATTAAAAGGAAAGACGTAGCCAAACAAACAAATAAATAAACAAAAGATAAAATAAACTAAGAGAAAAAAGCCACAATTAGAAATGATTATTATACTTACATTCTTACTCTAAAAATTTATAAATGAAAAGAACTATTTGTCCTGCCTTTCCTGCACAAACCACTTTTCAGATTAATAAAATAGCTTCACTGATGAGGAAAAGTTCTTTATATAAGAATGCCAGCTCATGAATGTGTGGTGAATGATGAGACTGGAAATTAATTTTTAGCTTTTGAGGAAGTGGATAATCCCGGCATACTAAAATCTTCGTGTGAAGGATTAATGGAGGACCAGATATTCACATGGTATCCATAAGCTCAGAGCTTATGTTTTTTGATAGGTGAGGTTTTCCAGGGATCTGGTTACCACTGCATTGACTGATGATTAGTCTTGGAAACATTATAGGTGAGATGGCCAGAAATTTGGATGCCTTGTGATTTGAAATATGTAGGGCACAAAATTCCCTAAAAAGTATGAGTGTCAAAGACATTTAAACTGTATTGAATAAACATCTACATATCAACTCAAGTGTGTCTTCAGCAAATCAGTGTTACAGAAAAATAAATAAATAAAGAGAATTAAGAGTCATAGCAACAAAATGTAACCTGTAATCCGTGCTTGTGTCTTTTTTTAAACAAAAATGTATAAAAGAGATTTTAGGAAAAATAGGGGATGTTTGAATAGGAACAATGAGTTAGATGGCATTAAGGAAATAGTGTTAAAGTGCAATTGTGAAATGTAGGATCCCATTCTTATTTTTTAGAGGTGAATACTGAAGTATTTGAAGAGTATTTGTCATTATATTTAAAATTCTTTTAAAAAATAGATTAAGCATATCTAACATTTGATAATACTTTTATGAATTTTAAAAATATTTTCTATTTACTTTTCTGTATGTCGGAAGTTTTCCAAAATAAAAAAAAAAATAGAGAAATCTTCAAAGAATATCAATAAAAACTACCTCTTTTTTGTATTGTGAAAAGAAAGGAGAAAGGGAAGGGGAATGAAAGAAAGGGAAGATCATACATGTAAGGAAAACTTTATATTTCTTTATAGTGTCTAACAGTTTTCCTAAGGCTTTGGTCCATAAGTTCCAAGCATCTTTGCCTCTGAGGTCTGCCCGTTACCATATTTCTGCTTGGTACCTGTGGTTTTACTTTTGCCCAATCCTGTTATATCTTCTCAGCACCAGATATTACTTTCAGAACTTCCAGTTTCAATGTCTTAACCTGATCTTGACTGACATCCAGGTTCTTCACGAATGCCCACTAAGTAGACTGTATCCTTGTTTACTTCTGTCTGAACATCGAAACTAATTCATTTCACGCAAGGAGAGCAACAGAGAGAAGTAGTTTATCCACAACCCAATTTACGTGATAACTTGCACACTCAGTTGTAATCTGTGTTTTCTAAAGCATGGGATTTGGCCAATTACTACAGTTTTACAACTACAGGAAATTGCTCTCACTATTCCCCATAAATTGGGAAAAATAAACGCTCAAGGTGATACAATAGCTAATATTATTTATAAGTACTCAATATATTATTGATGCTAAGTTGAATGTTTGAGATAAAGGATGCCTATATCACAGATGCAGAAATAGAATCAGAAGTTAACCAACTTGCCTAATAAGGTCAATCTCCTAAAAGGTATCTGAGCTGGGTCTTTTATTTCAGCTTTCTTTGCCTCTAAAATTAATGTACTTTTATATATATCTCATATTCTAAGTTAAAAAGTACTTACTTTGCAGAACTCAGAATAATATTATTATTTTCCATTAGAATAATGATTACAATATGATTTCTAGGGCATAGATAAATTCACTATATTATACAACATTTTGCTTTTTTTCTGTTACAACTGCAAGTTGAGAATAGCTATATCCTTAGGCTATTACGGACTTTTATCGGTGCATTTCCAGAAGCCTGGGCCCCAAGGCTAGGAATCCTCTATTATCTAAATTGCAGAGACCCACAGCAGCCTCAGTCAGGGCTGTGCTTGTGATAGCAATTGTGGACATAGCTCTAGATTTACATTTGGGAACTCTAAGAAGCTTCTGTCAATACCCAGGGCATCCTTCAGAAAGCTCTTATTGCATGGTGCCTGAACTTTGAATTGTGTGCTGACAACTGGTAGCAAGACTCAGTAACCGAGTACTTTGCTGTCTGAGTATTACCCTACATATTCAAAAAATCTCGAGGCGCCTGGGTGGCTCAGTCGGTTAAGGGGCCGACTTCCGCTCAGGTCATGGGGCCGACTTCCGCTCAGGTCATGATCTCGCGGTCCGTGAGTTCTAGCCCCGCGTGGGGCTCTGTGCTGACAGCTCAGAGCCTGGAGCCTGCTTCGGATTCTGTGTCTCCCTCTCTCTGACCCTCCCCTGTTCATGCTCTGTCTCTCCCTGTCTCAAAAATAAATAAACATTAATTTTTTTTTTAAAGAAAAAATCTCACATTTCTTGAATAGCAAAATGTAAGGGGTCAGTCACTGAGGGGTGATACCTGCTTCTGTAGGTTATTCAAAGATAAGTTTTAAAAAATATCTTAAACATGAAATTCTAAAGCCCTTTAATTTTCTATTATTTGTTTTTCCTATTTGGGTTAGCCAGATTTCTAATGGTAGACTCAGAAAAGATTCATTTATGTCAGTGAGAGTTTCTTTTCCTTCTTCTATCTCTCTCTATGCCTCTCATGCATCATTCTGCTTTTCAGATAAAGGTTATATATTTTATAGGTAGAACATTACCAAAACATTTGGCATAATTACTTTGAAAAGAGGCACAAATTCTGTGAGAACTTGTCTGAGGAGATTGCCAAGACCACACAGCACGTTCTGTTACTTTGATCCAAATGAATGTCAGCACCTGCTACTTTTATATTCAACACTGACCAGAGTCCTAACTACATGGGCATCTGGATTTCCAATTTAACATTTATTATCTTCTCTCTGAATCCTGAATACACATTTATGGGTAACAATTTTGTACCTTGTATCTTGTAAATATTAACCAGGATTTGTACAATTCCTTTTTTGATGTTTTAAGTCTTTTTTTTTTCCCTAATCCATCCCTTTTTAATGATACCAACACATATATACTTCAACTCATTTGACTTGTATATAATAGCAAATCTTCAACCTTTTTTCCATGCTTCTCACTAAAACCTAGTCTTCAATTCTGGTATGGAGTGAGCTCTACCTTGATATACTGAGACCTGCTATGAATTAATTCAGTATTTTCTGAACAAATAATTTATCTTCTGTTTACTAGTGTTCTGTTTCTCCCTAATGAATGTGTACAGGATAGCTTTACCAACATCGTAAATTAATCCTTGTTTGCATCATGGCATGCTCTAGAAACAGCAAAGTGCTTCTTTATTTTATCAAGAAAATCAGAGTAAATTAAATTTTTAATTTAATGTATACATTAAAATTGGAACCAAAATCTTATCCATATAGTCATTTTTGCAAATAGATATTGAACAGAATTATGTTATCTTTAGGGAAGGAAAATCTAAGAAATTATTATTTTACTCATGATGATATTTTCAAATTCTTTCAAGATTTTGGGGAATATAATATTAACCAGTGTTTTATTTTATTTTAATTATCATGAAGTTTGAAGATATGAAATGAAATTAAACTGTAAGAATGCAAGTCACAAATTTGAGTTATTATTACATCAATATGGAAGAATATATACACATAACAGTCACTCCACATGAAAGTACAAATTAGGTACTGACATACACTTTTAAAACAGATCACTAAATTAACTAATGAGGAAGAATTGTAAGGAGTATTTGTAATGAGGAAAAATAGTAAGTGAAAAATATAAAGGGTGGCTACATATAATGGTTAAAATTTTAACTTATGAGGAACATACAACTGTGCTAGATGTGTATGCACTTAATAACCTCATCTAAAAATAGAGCTTAAACACGTCTGAAATCATATACAAAAATAATTATATTACATGGGGTTTAGGATACTCATCAGTTATTTGAGCTAAAAGACAATCTTTCTTTAAAAAATAAGATAAACAAAAATATAGCAATTTAAAATAGAAAATATTAACAACTCAGTGTACTTCCAGTTTATAGAATATTGATCCTTCCTATTTTAGAGTATAATATTCTATTTACAATAGATAAACCATGAAATTCATAGTAAATGATCCAATAATAGGCCACATGTCATTAAGATTAGTATTATGTAGGCCCCTTTATTTAACCATAATATGATGAAGTTAGAAAAATATTATTGGGGCAATAAATCAAACAGAAAAAACATAAATCTGTAAAAACATGGTGAAAAGAAGACATCAGAATGGATACTGCAAAGGTTATACCTGGTAATCCTGCACTGGTTTTGGATGCAGCAAAAACACTGTATTAGTTTGCTATTGCTGCTGCAACAAATCACAACCGGGCTAGCTGCTTAAGTAACACAAATTCATTATCCAGAACGGTGAGATCTGGGGGACTGAATTCTAATGTGGGCATTACTGGGATAAAATCAAGGTGTCAGGAGAAATGCATTCCTTCTGAAGGCTCTTAGAGAGAATCTTTTTCCTTAACTTTTCCAGTTCTTAGAGGCCACTTGCATTTTTTGGCTTGTGGCCCCTTCCTTCATCGTCAAAGCCAGAAACATAGCATGTTCAAGTCTCTGACTCTCTGATTCCGTTTTCTACTTAAAACACATTTGTCATTACATGGGGTCAGTCCAGCTAATACAAGATAATCTTTATATATCAAGGGTTTATTTTTCTTTTTAATACAAAGGTCTTGAATTCAACCACACCCTTTTGTCATTTATAAGTCCCTTGTGTCACATATTCACAAGTATCAGGAATTAGTGTGTGGATATCTTTTGGGTGATATTATTCTGCCTACTACAAACAGTATTCACAGTAACATGTGACTTGTAAATGCCTGCACTGGAAAGAAAGAAAGGCTCAAAACTAATGAACTGAACATGCAACATGAGAAATCTTAGAAAGAACCTCAGAATAAACATCAAGAAATTTAAAGGAATAAAATACTAGTCAAAAATTATGAAAAAAATGTATTAAAAGCACACAAAAATCAGCAAGACCAATATTCATCTGAACACATTAATAAAATAAATAGCCCTCTGGTAAGTTTAAAACAAAAAATATGTACATAGAAAACATTAGGAATAAATAATAAAAGGACTTACTACACTGCTGCAGTTTATGCCAATGGACAACTTGGTAGCATTAAATTTTTGAAAATTTAGAAGCAATATGTATGGTACTCAAAATACAGTGTAGCAAAATTGATTCAAGGTAATTATAAAATATTAATGGTCCTGTACATGGTAAGTAAACAGGATTAATAGTAAAGCCCCTCTCCAACTCCCACAAAATAAATCAGATACTAACTCAGTCATTTCAATAACATTTCGCCAAAGATTCAAAGTTGAAATCATTTCACCCCACACTTCGATAAGAAAGTAAAAGAATGATTTATCCTCTAGTTATTAGCTGTCATCTAAAAAAAGGAGCCAAATATTGTTGAGAGAGAAAATTTGCAGACCAACCTCATTGGAGAATACATTTGCTTAGATTTTTGTATCTAGTATCAAACCAATCTTGAAATGGATTTAAAAATAAGGCATCACAGCCAAGTAAAGTTTAACTCCAGGAACAAACTTATGCAGGGCTAAATACTTACATAAGAGGATAGAAAGATCAGCAAAATTCAATGAGAAAACTCTTCAACACAAAATGTCAAGGTAACATTTAACCATGGTTGGTAAAAGATAAGAGAATGAGCTTATCAAACAAATATTTTAAATTATCCATTGTAAATATATCCAAAAAATAAAGAAACATATATTTAAAGAACTAAAGGACAGTTTATAAACAATGTCTCATCAAATAGAGAATAACAATAAATAGATAGAAATTATTTTTTTAAAAAGGAATAAAAAAGATTTGGATTTGAAAAATATAATAATTAAAAAAATATACTGAAGAGCTTGTAAAGCAGTTTTGAGCTGACAGAAGAAAGACTCCATGAACATGAACACAAGTCAATTGAGATGATCCCAGGTAAGAACAAGAAGAAGAAATAATGAAGAAAATGAAAAGAATCTCAGAGATCTGTGGGACACCATTACTTATGCTAACAAATGCATAATGAGATTCTCAGTTTTAGAGGAGAGAAAGAATCAGAAAGAATACATAAACACATATGGCTGAAATATTCCTAAGCATGATGAAAAATAATAATGTACACATCCAAGGAACTCAATGAACTTCAAAAAAGAGAAACTTAAAGAGATCCACACATAGCCATAAATGCAAATTCATCAAAGTGATAAAGGCAAAGGTAAAAGAAAAATCTTGAAAGCAGCAGAAGAGAGAAAGACATACAGAGAGAGAGAGAGAGAGAGAGATTTACTACATATAAGGAATCTCAATTAAGTTAAAAGCTGATTTCTCATCAGAAGAACCAACACTAGAAGACAGTGGGAGGACGTATTCAAAATGAATGAAGAAAAGAGTAGTCAATAAAGAATTTTATACCCAGTAAAAGGAACCTCTAAAAATGAAGAGGAAATGAATAATACCCCAGTTAACAAATACTGAGAGAATTCATTGCTAATAGACTTGCCTACAAAAACTCTAAAGGGAAAGATTCAGGCTTAAATGAATGCATACTAGATATTAACTCAAATACAGGAACAGTGATAAGGAACATGAGTACAGTAACTACATAGGTAAATATAAAAGCTATGCAAATGTATTTTTCATGTTTGTAAATCTTTTCCTCTATATTGTGAAAAAGGCTGCATAAACCAAGAGTTACAAAATCATTAGGCGAGTTTGTAATATATAACCATGTTATCTGACAATAAAAAGGAAGAAAGGGGGCTTTATTGGAATAAATCTTTTGTATGCTATTAAATTAATTTTGCATTACTTGAACTTCATTGCCTTAAATTAGCATGGTATTTGTAATCCCTAGGCATACCACTAAAAACATTAACTTAAAAATATAGTAAAATATAATCAAAATGAGATGCTAGAAATTAAACATTTTAATACAAAAGACAGCAGTAATGGAGAAACAGATGAACAAAAAATGATCTAAGAAACGTAGAATAAAAATAGCAAAATGACAGAGTAAATTCTGCAATATTAGTAATTATACTAAAAACAGATTGATTAAGCCTCCCAATCTAAAGGCAGAGAGGCAGAGAATAACAGAATGGATTAAAAATGCTTTTAAATGTTTGGTGTTATCTACAAGAGATACAACTGAGATACAATTTAAAGAAACCAAAGGCTCAAAGTAACAGGATGGAAAAAGTTATGCCATGCCAATAGAAACCAAAGGAGCAGAAGAGAAGAGAGTGGCTCTAGACAAAATATACATTAAGATAAAAAGTGTTACAATATGAAGAATATAATGATAAAAGTATCAATCCATCCTAAAACATACAAATATGAACTTATGTGAAGCTACAACATAGCCACGAAGCAAGCTTCATAGCCATGAAGCAAAAAACAACAGCAGTGAAAAGGGAAATAGATAATTAGAGAATAATAGACAGAAGCTTCAAAAACCCATTTGCAATAAATGATAGACAACTAGGAATTGGAAGAACTCAAACAGCACTATAAACCAAATTGACCTAACATATCTATACAACCCTCCACCAGCAAAAACAAATACATATTCATCTCCTGTAGGTCAAGAATCTTCTCCAAAACAGACCATATGCTAGGCCCAAAAGCAAACCTAAATAATGTTATAAAATTAGGAATAACAACAGAAAATTTGCAAACATGAACAAATTAAATAAGACACTCCCTAATATCCGGTAGATAAAAGAACGAGTCACAAGGAAAAGTAGAAAACACTTGGAGATGAATCAACATAAAACCACAAAATATCCAAGCTTATCAGATATAACTAAAGCTAAGTTCAGAGGAAATTTAGAGCTACAAGTGCCTATATCAAAATTAATGAAAGATCTCAGCTAAATAACTTACTAATCCATTTTTAGACAGTAGATAAAGAAGAGCAAATTAAACCAAAAGCTAGCAGAAAAAAAAGGACACATTAAAGAAGAAACAGATATAATAACTTCTAAAAAGAGACAAATCAATAAAACCAAAACTTTGTTCTTTGAAAAAAATCAATAAAGTTGACAAACTTCTAGCTAGATTGACAAAGAAAAATAAGAGAGAAGCCTTAATTTATCAATCAGGGAAAAAGTATGCGACACATTACAACTGACCTTATAAAATACAAGAAGGATTATAAAAGAATACTATAAACAATTGTATACCACTAAAGTAAATAACCTAGATGAAAAGAAAAAAAAAAACAAATGAAAAACCTGCAAACTATCAAAACTGACTCAATATGAAACAGAAAACAGGAATTAACCTATTACAAGTAAAAGCACTGAATTACTCATTTTATTCCTTCTTACAAAGAAACGTTCAATTTCAGATCATTTCACTATTGAATTCTAACAAACATTTGAAGAAGTAATACTAATCCTCAAAATTTTCAAGAGTAAGAGAGAACTTTTCAGTTCCTTCTATGAGACCAATATTACTTTGATAGCAAAACCAGACAAAGGCATTATAACAAAGAGGAAAATAGACAGGCATCCTTTGGGAATACCGATACATATATTATCAACAAAATACTAGCAAAATAAATCTAGCAACATATAAAAACATTTGTAGACCATGACCATGTGGGATTTGTCCAAGGAATATAATTTTGGTTTAACACCTTACTGAAAATTAGTCATTGCAATACACATTTTTAAGTAGAATAAATGGGAATAGAAATCCTCTCAATAGATGCAGAAAAACATTTGACAAAATCCAACACTCTTTCATTATAGAAATATTCAATAAACTAGGAATGTAAGGGAACTCTTTAATTTGATAAAGGACATCTGTGGGGGAAAAACCCACACATATAGCATTATATTTAGTGGTGAAAGACTGAAACCTTTCCTTTAAAATCAGGAATAACACAAAAATGTTCCCTCTTACCACTTCTATGAAATATTGTACTGGAAGTTCCAGCCAGGAAAATTAGGCAAGAAAAGGAAATAGAAGATATTCATATTGGAACGAAGATTAAAAACCCCCTTTATTAAGAAAAGTCATGATCTTTTATATAGAAAATTCTAAGGAATGTTCTAAGGAACACACCACACACACACACACACACACACACACACACACACACACATCTCTTAGAACTGATAAAAATAGTTCAGCAGGTTTATAGGATACAAGATCAGCGTACAAAAATTAGCTGTATTTCTACATGCTAACACTGTACAATCTGAAAATACAAATGAGAAAATTTCATTAAAATAGTATCAAAATGAATGAATTCCATGGTAATCTTATCGAAAAAGTTGTAAAATTTATACACTGAAAACTATAAAATATTATTGGAAGATATTTCAGAAGACCTGAGCAAACTGGAAGATATCACTTGGTTACAGATCAGAAGGCTTAATATGAAGATTACAATATTCCCTCAGCTGATCTACACATTTAAGAAAATACCTACTAACATCTCAGCTGGCTTTTTTGCAGAAATTGTCCAGATGATCACAAAATCCAAGGGCTCAGAACAGATAAAACATTCTTAAAAGTGGGGAAGAAAGTTGAAGGATTCACGTCTCCCCATTTCACAACTTCTTACTCTGCAGTACCCAAGAGAGCATGGTACTGGCCTAAGAATAAACATATAAGCCAATGGAATAAAACTGAGAATCCAGAAATAATCCCTAATGTTTATGATTAGCTGATGTCAAAAAGGATGTGAAAAAAATTCATGGGGATAGAAGTTTTCTCCATAAATAATACTACAAAAACTTCCCACATTCAAAGAAATGAAGTTGGAATCTTTCTTCAAACCATATTCAAAAATTTACTCAAAATGGATCATAAACAGAAACAGATGAGCTAAAATGTTTATCATATAGAAAAAAAGGAGTAAATCTTTGTGCACTTGTATGAGGCAACAGCTTCTGAAATAGGACACCAAAACACAAAAAAAACAAAAGAAAAATTAATAATTTGGATTTCATCAATATTGAAACCTTTGTGCCCAAGGACATCATAAAGAAAATGAAAATTCAACCCATGGAATGGGAGAAAAAATTTGCAAATTATATATCTAGTAGGACAATTTTATCTAAAGTATGTAAAAAGTTTTTCCATCTCAATAATAAAAAGAAAACCCAATTAAAGAAAAGATTGACAAAGAATTAGGATAGCCATTTCTCCAAAGAAAATATACAAATTGTCATTAAGTATATAAAAATGTGCTCAATAGCATTGGTATTTAGATAGCACAAATCAAAACCACTCACACTCATTAAGTGGCTATCATCAAAAGGAACCTCATGACAAGCATTGGTAAGGATATGGATAAACTGACACCCTTACACATTTTGAATGGGAAAGAGAAAGTAAAATACTGCAGCTGCTTTGGAACCCATTTGGAGGTTCCTCAAAACGTTGAACAGAATTATCATATGACCTAGCAATCCCACTACTAAATATAGTAAGTGATACGCAAGCATATGTCCAAATGAAGACATGAGTATGAATGTTCACAATAACATCATTCATAATAGTATGATGTATAAACTACCCAAATGTCCAAAGAACTGCTGCATGGATAAATAAGGTGTGGTATCCCTATAAAAAGGAATATTTATTCAGCAATAAAAATGGTGTCTTAATACATGCTACACTGTGGGTGAACTTTGAAAACATCATGCTAAGTGAAAGAAACCAGTCATAAAAAGTCATATAAAAGGTCTCAATAAAGTTGCTTTTAAAAACGTAAATCCAAGGGCTCCTTCATGGCTCAGTAGGTTAAGTGTCTGACTTTGGCTCAGGTCATGATCTCATGGTTTGTGAGTTCAAACCCCACATCAGGCTCTATGCTGATGGTTCAGAGCCTAGAGCCTGCTTTGGAATCTGTGTCTCCCTCTCTCTCTCTGCCTCTCCCCTGATCATGCTCTGTCTCTCTCTCTCTCAAAAATAAACAAACATTTAAAAAGGTAAAAAAGTAAATAAATAAAAGTAAGTAAACCCACTGGCCCCCTGTAGGGCACTAGAAGAGGACAAGTGAGCACAGGCAAGCAGCTGATGTATATTTCAGGAAACTGATACCAGTTTTGCTCAGGATGGTGATGCTACAAAAATGACGAAAATGTCAGAGCTATGAGACTTGCTTATTAATTGGCTATGCAGATGAGGGTCCCTAATTTAACCCTGATAGCACTGATATTTCTTCCTTTATGTTACTCTGACAGGCAGCAATTATATATCTATAAATATAAATATATTACTTAACCTTTAATGCATTATATGCTCATGTATAATTTCAGTGTATGAACACAAAAACAGGCATTCTTTAGATGTTGAACAAGACTTATTTTTTTTTAATTTTTTTGGTGGGAAGATGGCGGCGTAGGAGGACACTGGGCTCACCGAGCCTCCTGATCACTTAGATTCCACCCACACCTGCCTAAATAACCCAGAAAACCGCCAGAAGACTAGCAGAATGGAGTCTCCAGAGCCAAGCGCAGACGAGAGGCCCACGGAAGAGGGTAAGAAGGGCAGAGAGGCGATGGGCACTCCACTGACTGGCGGGAGGGAGCCGGGGCGGAGGGGCGGCCCGCCGGCCAAGCAGAGCCCCCGAGTCTGGCTGGCAAAGGCGGAGGGGGCGGATGGAGTGTGTTCCCACAGCAAACGGGACTTGACATCTGGAAGGTTATAGGCTAACAGCTCTGCTCAGAGAACGGGAGGGCTGGAGGACAACAGGAGGGAGAGTTGTTGAGCCCCGGATGACAGAGCTCAGCTTGGCGGGGAACAAAGGCGCTCGCCAGTGCCATCTCCCTCGCCCATCCCCCAGCCAAAATCCCAAAGGGAACCGGTTCCTGCCAGGGAACTTGCTTGCTCTGCGCAAACACCCAATGCTGTGCTTCTGTGGATCCATCCCTCCAGAGGGTCTAACTCCCTCCTGGTGCCGCAGGGCCCCTCCTGAAGCAGATCTCCGAAGGAAAAGCAAGCTGAGCCTGCCTCTCCCGCCCCTGTGCACCGATCCACCCCAGCTAATACGCCAGATCCCCAGCACCACAAGCCTGGCAGTGTGCAAGTAGCCCAGACAGGCCACACCACCCCACAGTGAATCCCACCCCGAGGAGAGGGGAAGAGAAGGCACACGCCAGTCTGACTGTGGCCCCAGCGGTGGGCTGGGGGCAGACATCAGGTCTGACTGCGGCCCCACACACCAACGCAAGTTATTAAAGACAGCACAGGGAAAGTGCCCCGCAGTCCCCCACCACTCCAGGGACTATCCAAAATGACAAAACAGAAGAATTCCCCTCAAAAGAATATCCCCTCCTATCCAGGAGATAACGACAGCTAACGAACTGATCAAAACGGATTTAAACAATATAACAGAAAGTGAATTTAGAATAATAGTCATAAAATTAGTCACTGGGCTTGAAAACAGTATAGAGGACAGCAGGGAATCTCTTGCTACGGAGATCAAGGGACTAAGGAACAGCTAGGAGGAGCTAAAAAATGCTATCAATGAGCTGTAAAATAAAATGGAGATGATCACGGCTTGGATTAAAGAGGCAGAGGAGAGAATAGGTGAACTAGAAGATAAAATTATGGAAAAAGAAGAAGCTGAGAAAAAGAGAGATAAAAAAATCCAGGAGTATGAGGGGAAAATTAGAGAACTAAGTGATGCACTAAAGAGAAATAATCTACGCGTGATTGGTATTCCAGAGGAGGAAGAGAGAGGGAAAGGTGCTGAAGGTGTACTTGAAGAAATAATAGCTGAGAACTTCCTGGATCTGGGGAAGGAAAAAGGCATTGAAATCCAAGAGGCACAGAGAACTCCCTTCAGACATAACTTGAATCGATCTTCTGCACGACATATCATAGTGAAACTGGCAAAATACAAGGATAAAGAGAAAATTCTGAAAGCAGCTAAGGATAAACGTGCTCTAACATATAAAGGGAGACCAATAAGACCCGTGACGGATCTCTCTACTGAAACTTGGCAGACCAGAAAGGAATGGCAGGAGATCTTCACTGTGATCAACAGAAAAAATATGCAGCCGAGAATCCTTTATCCAGCAAGTCTGTCATTTAGAACAGAAGGAGAGATAAAGGTCTTCCCAAACAAACAAAAACTGAAGGAATTCGTCACCACTAAACCAGCCCTACAAGAGATCCTAAGGGGGACCCTGTGAGACAAAGTACCAGAGACATTGCTACAAGCATGAAACCGACAGACGTCACAATGACTCTAAACCCCTATCTTTCTATAATAACACTGAATGTAAATGGACTAAATGTGCCAACCAAAAGACATAGGGTATCAGAATGGATTAAAAAAACAAGACCCATCTATCTGCTGTCTACAAGAGACTCATTTTAGACCTGAGGACACCTTCAGATTGAAAGTGAGGGGATGGAGAAATATTTATCATGCTACTGGAAGTCAAAAGAAAGCTGGAGTAGCCATACTTATATCAGACAAACTAGACTTTAAATTAAAGGCTGTAACAAGAGATGAAGAACGGCATTATATAATAATTACAGGGTCTATCCATCAAGAAGAACTAACAATTATAAATGTCTATTTGCCAAATACAGGAGCCCCAAATATATAAAACAATTACTCACAAACACAAGCAACCTTATTGACAAGAATGTGGTAATTGCAGGGGACTTTAATACCCCACTTACAACAATGGATAGATCATCTAGACACATGGTCAATAAAGAAACAAGGGCCCTGAATGATACATTGGATCAGATGGACTTGACAGATATATTTAGAACTCTGCATCCCAAAGCAACAGAATATACTTTCTTCTCGAGTGCACATGGAACATTCTCCAAGATAGATCACATACTGGGTCACAAAACAGCCCTTCATAAGTATACAAGAATTGAGATCATACCATGCATACTTTTGGACCACAATGCTATGAAGCTTGAAATCAACCACAGGAAAAAGTCTGGAAAACCTCCAAAAGCATGGAGGTTAAAGAACACCTACTAAAGAATGAATGCGTCAACCAGGCAATTAGAGAAGAAATTAAAAAAATATATGGAAACAAACGAAAATGAAAATACAACAATCCAAACGCTTTGGGATGCAGTGAAGACAGTCCTGAGATAATTTTTTTAAATATGTATTTATTGTTGGGAGAGACAGAGCATGACAGGGGAGGGGCAGAGAGGGACACAGAATTGGAAGC
The DNA here is from genome assembly GCF_007474595.2 of Lynx canadensis. Taxonomy (NCBI): domain Eukaryota; kingdom Metazoa; phylum Chordata; class Mammalia; order Carnivora; family Felidae; genus Lynx; species Lynx canadensis. The sequence continues at coordinate 221,913,246 of NC_044303.2, read as the reverse complement.
AGGCTCCAGGCTCTGAGCTGTCAGCACAGAACCCGATGCAGGGCTCAAACCCACGAACAGCGAGATCATGACCTGAGCAAAAGTCAGATGCTTAATCGACTGAGCCAGCCAGGCACCCCAAGATGTTGAACAATATTTAAAATAACACATTACGTTTCTATTTTCCTTGCAAAACATCAATGCATATTTATTTGAGTCACAAAAAGTTATAATTTTGTTATACCAAAAAAGAGACAGGGTGCCTGGGTGGCTCAGTTGGTGAAGGTCTGATCATGATCTCACAGTTTGTGGGTTCGAACCCCGGGTCGGGCTCTGTGCTGACAGATCAGAGCCTGGAGCCTGATATGGATTCTGTGTCTCCCTCTCTCTCTGTTCCTCCCCCACTCGCACTCTGTCTCTATCTCTCTCTCTCTCAGAAATAAATAAACATTTAAAAAATTTAAAAAGAGACATACAGGATGGAATATTATTTTGCCATTAAAAAAGAAGGAAATCTTACCATTTGCAACAACAGGGATGGTGCTTGACCCTAAAGGGCATTATGCCAATTGAAATACTTCAGACAGAAAAAGACAGATACCTTTGACCTCACTTACATGTGAAATCTAAACAACAACAGCAACAATCAAACTCACAGATCCAGAGAACAGACTGACAGCAGAGGTGGGGGTACAGAGTGGGTGAAATGGGCAAAGGTGGTCAAAAGGTAAAAACTTCCAGCTATAAAATAAATAAATCCTGGGAACGTAATGTACAGCATGTAACTATAGTTAAAAATATTGTGTATTGTATATTTGAAAGCTTCTGAGACAACAGATCTTAAAACTTCTAACAAGGAAAAAAAAAAGCATAAACCTGAGTGGTGACAGGTGTTAACTAGACGTATTGTGAGCACTTCACAATATATACATATATCAAAGCATTATGTTGTACACCTGAATGTAACATAGTGTTATAAGTCAATTATATCTCAATCAGAAAAAGAGGTATTAGGACACATCCTAAGCATTACTGACTGAAACAAGGGAAGGTTATGCTTTTTTCAAAAGTATCTATAAAAGGTGATATTACTGACAGCAAGTCAACTTTTCTGTTAAATGACATTCTATGACAAATGTGCAAAGAAAACTCTTTGTGCTGATGTCATCTCCAGGAAATTCCAACCATCCCCCACCCTTGAGGTGGCTCTTAGCCACATATCATCAGCTACACGTTAACTCTGAAAAATCCTTCATTCCACTTGTGATACTCATTTCAAAGAAAGATGAATGGGGAACCGAAACAGAAACGAAAACATCTACTATGACAGGCACCAGATGCTATAAAGTGCGGCATAAGCATGGGACAAAAGTACGGAATTTCAGTCAGGGAATAAAGTACAGTAAATTGCCTAGCTAGAACATCAGAATGGGACAGATTGTGCTTCCTCTCTCGTAATCAGCAGATGATTAAGGAGCATGGTTTCATCAAAACTTCTTGCAAAAAAATCAACAAACTGGTATGTTTTTCTAGTTGCCGTAAGAGTGGTTTATCTTCTTAATTGTAATTGGTTAAAAGTCTCAATCATCAAAGCATATTGAATATACTAATGAAGACGTATTCCTCTTTGGTCAGTTACGATGGTATTCAGAGAGGAAAAAAAAATAACAGTTAGCAATATCAACTATGTAAACCAAATGGAGATTCTGTACAGTACTACTTTTTCAACTTCAAAATGTTGTGATTATTATCTATCTTGTAAATTTCTCTGGCAGAAGACATTTTAAGAAATAAGACCTGATGGAAGAACCAAAGGGTAAGGCTCAGACTGATTCTCTCTCTCTTTCTCTCTCTCTCTCTCGCTCACACACACACACACACACAATAATAATAATAAATAATAGTAATAATAATAATTTTAAAAAGATAAATCATGGATCAGTTTCTATATATCAGAAACTATATTGAGGTTTGGATTAAGAATAGCCAATACAGGGCGCCTGGGTGGCTCAGTCAGTTAAGCGTCCGACTTCGCCTCGGGTCATGATCTCCTGGTCTGTGAGTTCAAGCTCCACATTGTGTCTCCCTCTCACTCTGTCCCTCCCCTACTCGTGCCCTGTCTCTATTACTCTCAAAAATAAATAAAAAACAGGGGCGCCTGGGTGGCGCAGTCGGTTAAGCGTCCGACTTCAGCCAGGTCACGATCTCGCGGTCCGTGAGTTCGAGCCCCGCGTCGGGCTCTGTGCTGACTGCTCAGAGCCTGGAGCCTGTTTCCGATTCTGTGTCTCCCTCTCTCTCTGTCCCTCCCCCGTTCATGCTCTGTCTCTCTCTGTCCCAAAAATAAATAAACGTTGAAAAAAAAAAATTAAAAATAAATAAAAAACATAAAAAGTTTTTTTTTAAAGAATAGCCAATACAACAAAGAAACAGAGAGTCTAGTGGGAGAGCTTAATCCATAGATAAATATATGTTGATGCTAGAGATATGTTCAGAAAGTTACACAAAGGGTACTGAGCGCCCACCCTCTCAGGAGTGATGGTTGTCAGGTAAGAATGTCTCGAGAAGGAGACAGCTCAGCCAAACTGTCCATTAATGAGTAGTAGTTACCTTTAAAGAAGATGAAAATTATGGAAAGGGCATTTCATGAAGTGAAAATAATACAAACCAAAGTAAAGGCTGAGCAGTAGTGAAGAGAGAAATTACCAGCAACCCAGGACATGCCATGAGGCAGAGAACAGTGCAGGCAGTAAAAGTTGTATCAATTCATGCTCCCAGAGTTATACACTGTCGCATAACTGAAGTCCTTTTCCCAACATTGCCTCGAATTACTATGGTGCCTGGGAAAACTTTGAAATCTTTCTGGGATGACATCTAACCTTTCTTTCAAATCCCCAATGACTGAACCGCAAATCACATGAAAGCGGCCATCTTGGCCCTGCCACAACCATCGTGAGTCAACCTGCAAACTGCCTTAACCAGCAACAGAGACCCAGACTGTCATCAGGCCACCAAGAGTTCTGAACATGCTAGTTTATGAGATTTAGAAATAACTTTTTGATTTTCACTTTCAAAAAACTAAAATCTCTGTAAGTGAACAGATCATCTCATTTTCAGTTGTTTAAGCTCAGTATTCAGACTCTGTCTTCACTGAATACCTCCATTCTGGTTAGCGCTCTGTGTCCGTGTGGACCTGCCTCAGTCCTAGAACATGACACATTTGAATCTGATTTACCTCAGGACAGCGGACTCAGGATTTTGCAAATATATACCACTTCAGGGTCTCCAAGGATTCATACGTAGTCAATCCATTAATCTGGAAGACTTAGCTGAGGTCAGTCTTTTACATAATTTCTGCAAATAAAACCATTGTTGCTGCTCTTCATTCTTTTCAGATAAAGACATTAATTAATTTCTCAAATGTACGGAGTTCCAACCATATGTCAGATTCTGTTCTTGGTGCATGGAATACATCTGTGAGCAACATGGATAAAAACATCCACCCTCTTTAGCTAATATTCCAGTGGAAAGGGGGAGGCAGAAGCAGAAAATAAACAAGGGGATTTGTAACAAAATATTTTTTAATATCATGCTGTTTTGTGGCTGACAGCCACACAGTGAAAACATATCTCCATTTGATTCTTTTGATATGGGTCCTGCCCATCACACCTTGCCCAGAAAATTAGAGTTTTGCCAACTTGCAGTTTATCTTTTTGTTGGCATCCCTTGTGAGAGAGGTTGTAATTTCTTTTTTCTCTGCCTCCACAGTATAAGCCAATGTAATCGTGTATGTAAGAAGCCTTTGAAAACCATAAATAAGTATAAAGAATCTAGGGGCAGCTGGGTGGCTCAGTCGGTTAAGCGTCTGGCTGTTGATTTCGGCTCAGGTCAGGATCTCATGGTTCGTGGGCTCGAGCCCCCCATCGGACTCTCTGCAGGCGGTGTCAGAGCCTGGCTGTGGTTCTCTCCCTTCCTCTCTCTCTCTGCCCCTCCTCTGGTCACCTGCTCTTAAACATTTTTTTAATCTAGTATCAGTTTTTCTATTATTTTAATAATCTTATAAAACATGTATTCTCTGTATTCCTAATTCCCTCAGGCTATGCCCAAACTCCTCAGCATAATCACAGCCCCATTCTAATGACACTGTTTGTCTCCTTCTTCTCTACTCTTGGTTCTCATCACATTGGAGCACCCAGAATGATCTGACCACGATAGCACCATCCTTGGCTCATTGCTGTACCTATAATTTAACATCCTATGTTGGCTGCTGCTGAATTTTCAAGAGTCCAATTGTAATTTCCTATGGGAAATACGTTTTCATTTTCCTCCCACAACATTAGTTGATCATTCTGTACTATGCCAACAACATTTAAAACTGTGTGTTTTTTTTAACTTTCTCTTTACCTCACACACCCACATCGTAATCAATGAGCAAAACACAAAGTCCACCTACTTCTCATCTTCACGATTACGTAAGCCCTGTTCTGTTTTGCTTGGACACCTGTAACAGTCGCCCTGCTGTTTTCTTGTGGCATCATGCATACATCCTCCACCAGCTACCAGAATCATCTCTGTAAAATGTAAAGCAATCATTTCATCCCTGGCTTAACATCTTTAGCCTCCACTTGAAACTGGGTTAAAACCTTTGATTTTAAAGCTATTCCTGACATGTTTCCTGTGTACCACACCTCCCCCCCACCCCCCCCACACACATTTTATCTCACCATTACCTGTTCTGCCTCAGCCATACTGGACTTGTTGACTTTCCTTAAAGACACCGAGTTTATGCTTTTTCTTTGTAATGTTTATTTTAATTTTGAGAGAGTGAGAGAGAGAGAGAGAGAGAGAGAGAGAGAGAGAGAGAAAGCAGGGGGAGGGGAGAGAGAGGGAGCCAGAACCCCAAGCAATCTTCACTCAGTCCTCGCAGAGCCTGATGTGGGGCTTGAACTCACGAACTGTGAGATCATAACCTGAGCTGAAACCAAGAATTAGTCCTACACTTAACTAACTGAGCCACCCAGGTGCCTGACACTGAGGTTACTCTTGCTGTCAGACCTTTGCACTAACTAAAGCTTCTGTTGGGTTGCCCTTCTTTTTTGTTGTGTGTTTGTCTACTTGTTTTTGTTGTTTTTTAAATTGTTTAAAATGTTTATCTATTTTTGAGAGAGACAGATGGACATAGCGTGACCAGGGGAGGGGCAGAGAGACAGGGAGATAAAGAATCCAAAGCAGACTCCAGGTTCTGAACTGTCAGCACAGAGCCCGATGTGGGGCTGGAACCCGCAAACTGCGAGATCATGACCTGAGCCAGAGTCGGATGCTCAACTGACTGAGCCACCCAGGTGCCCCAACTTATTTTTGAGAGAGAGAGAGAGAGAGAGAGAGTGAGCAGGGGAGGGGCTGAGAGGGAGGGAGACATAGAATCCGAAGGAGGCTCCAGGCTCTGAGCTGTCAGCACAGAGCCCGACATGGGGTTCGAACCCATGAACCGTGAGACCGTGACCTGATCCAAAGTCAGATGCCTAACCGACTGAGCCACCCAGGTGCCCGTCTGTTTGTTTCTTAGGATATTCTTCTCACTGATAGTAACTTGGCAAGCTCCTTTTGTCATTCAGGGATCAGGCAAAGCATTGTCTCCAGAAAGATGCCTTCCAAAACACATGATCTCATTTCTCACACTTTAAAATTTACTTGTATTTGCTTATCTATTTCCTTACACTAGAATATAAACCACCCAAGAGAGAAGGTCTTTCTCGGCCTTGTTCACTGCCGCATCCCCAGTGTTTTGAATGATGCCTGACACGGGAGGAACTCAATGCATGTTCTGGTGAATGAATGGATATAGTTATTTATTTATACAGCCCTGTCTCCTGTGTTTCCATCTTCATAGCCCAGCTTTATGCACAGGATCTGGGATGCAGTAAGATTTCAAATATTTCTCAGATAAATATCCATATAAACTTACTGCTCATGAGAGGAAAAAGCAGTGTATCATTTACCAGTGTTATACCAATAACAGCAGACTCATGCAAATAATTTCAAATACTTTTTTAAAAAATGATAATTTGTAGCTTACCCTTCCCCCATTCATAAATAAAATATTACATAAAAATAAGTAATTTACCATTCATGGCTCACTCTTGAGCTAAATGACGTATAAATATTTCATGTCCCTAGGCTACTAGGATAACACAATTTGCTCATTGGCATGAGGATAAGGCATTTGGGGAAGTTACTTTAGGAGGCATGATCTCCACATCTTTCTGTTTCATTTGCTCTGATTTTCTGTGATTCCTAAGTTTTCTTTTCCCTATGACCTTGGAATGACATTCATTTGAAAAAGAGTCAGGTGGATTTAAGAGTGAAATCCATGGCCTTGATATTAAGAGGAAGATAGCTGGCTCATAAGAGAGTAAAGTTCATGCTGTTTATGGTACCAGGTTAATCTCATTTGTGAGCATGGTAGCTATGAATGAATATGAGAATGACAGAAATGTTAAGTTGTAGCACTAGAAGGTTCATCGAAAGACCAAGTCAGAATTTTCATCATTTGGTTATATTTTATTAAAAACAATTTTGAAGCGAATGTAGTTTACTAAGATTTACATCATCAAAATACGGCTTTCTAAGGGTTCCTCGAAAACATCTATTTACTGAACCTTCCAAAGCTGAAGTGAAACAATTATATAAAAATAAGTACAGGTCAAAATTCTACATTAAAAGGGATAATTTAATGGCTATACACAATCCAATTTCATCCCACACTTATTATTTGAGTTTTTGTCTCTAGAATTGACTTTTCTTTTTGTTACTGTGCAAGTGAATAGGACTCTCATTGGAATTTATGTCCAGGATGCCCCATAATTCCCACAGGTAATAATGGAAAAATAAATCACTTTACTTCACAATGTGCCTATGAAGCTTTTGTATTGATGCTTAAATCAAATTAAAGTAAGGTCACAGAGATACCTGACTCTCCTAGCATTGGGGGAAAAAAAGGGCAAGGGAGATTGAAACAGACTGCAAATATTTTACAATATTAAGACTTGATGAAATAGATCCAGCATTTAATGATGACTCCCAATCGTTTTCTCAGTCTATAAGTCTGTATTGTAATAATGTCGATTATTCGCTCTGGGAAGTTATCTGGTTTCACGTTAATGTCTACTTGATATCTTGATTTACTTTTTTGGGGATCCTAATTGAGCTCCTAAATTTTGTGTGATCTGCCTATCACTGGTTAAAAAGAGAGTGTCCTTTTGCCGCAAACACTATTTCAATAAATCAGTAACAGTTCAGATGAAGGGAAAAGAGGATTACTCTAAATCTCTTCTACCTTTTTTCATAAATACATGTTTGGATACTTATATGTGAATGTACAAGAAACCTAAGTTTTAATTGGCACAGAATTGTGGACAATGTCATGCCTACAATGTATTCAGCACCTTATTGGTGATGTACACAAACAAATTAATGATAAGTTCTTGCCAAAAGAATTTAAAGTTGAGCACATTAAACATTCTAAGAATTGAAACAGCTTCAGCAAACTTGTAAAAGGAAATAGATCAGAGAAATAAAATAAAAACAAACTCCAAAACCTTCTGCGTTTTTAAAGGAATAGGTTGCTCCACCCAGAGAGACATACTTTGTAAACACAGTCAGGAGATGATTTGCGTATGTCTTTTATGCATCCCTTGATAAAAATAAAAGATATTGATTATGGAAGTGGAAAAATCCACATTAGAGTGTACTTCTGGTCTTTTCTCTCAGAGAAGAGGGATGGGCTAAGTGAGAATACAATTGCTGAATATCAATCAATCACTTAATCAATCAGCCAATCAATTCTTCTAGTTTTTATACATGCCCTAAGAATTAAGCAGTAGGTTAGCAACTCACGCATAAATTGGGTATGATTTCAATTCCTGAAGATGAACCGCATGATCAGTAAAACAGTTCTGAGTTGTAACCGTGCTCTGACCGTGATGAGCTATGTAACTAAGTGAATCAATGCATCGTCATCTCCATTCCCAAAGGAGAGGATTAACTACTTATTTTAAAAGTATCTTTCAACAGCAGAATGGCAAAATATGTGGGTTAATTTCTCCTCTCCTTTGATTCCCAACACACTAGCAATTATCAAAGTAAACAGTAGTGCAACATTATAGATTTGAAGGAAATCTGAAATAATTTGCGTGGCTCAGGTCATGATACTAGTTAGTGAGACAAATGCAGGGCACTGAGTCCCCTAAATTTTAGTTAGATGGCTTTACGCCACACTAAAGTGTAAGAATTGGAATTTTTTGCCAGATGCATTTAGTGCATTTAGTGTATTTAACTGCTTATGAAAGTACCATGATATCTATGACTGGATTATTTTCTTTTTTAATTTTTTTAATATTTATTTTTGAAAGAGAGCAAGTGGGGGAGGAGTAGAGAGAGAGAGGGAGGGAGACAAACAGAAAATTTTAAGCAGGCTCTAGCTGTAAGCACAAAGCCCGACATGGGGCTCGAATCCAGGAGCCCATGAGATCATGACCTGAGCCAAAGTCAGATGCAACCGACTGAGCCACCCAGGTGCCCAAGTGGTTTCTCTTCTTAATAAAATATATAACACTTTAAAAACTAGTCACACATTCGATTTGGTGATTACAAATAAGTGATCGGTTAGGAGAAGTAATGAAACTAATTTTCTGAAACAGAACTCATAAATTACTCTGAAAATTTGGTCTTTTCAATTAACCCAAGAGAACATTCCAAAAGTAAATATTTTAAGTAAAGAAGGCATTACTGGAGGATAACTTCACAACAGGAAAAATGTAAAGACCCTCATTCACTTATAAGAAGATAGAACAGATTGCCAGATTGCCTAATTTAGAGACTTGTCTCTCCCACATCCAATGTGTGACTGATTTTGGAGATGTTACTTATCTTCTCTGTATCTCAGGTTCCCCAATAGTAAAATGGAGAAAGTAATGATGTGACCTCATATGAGTAGTGACTTGTGCTTTGTTAAAATTCAATAGTGGTATATTTATTAATATGTAAATCCTGTAACATTTTCTAGTATGAAAACATGTTTATCGTGTTCTCTATAATAATTTATTTCTCTGTTAGTTTGCTTGGGGTGCCATAGCAAAGTAACATAGACTTGGTGACTTAAATAAGGGGAATTTATTTCTGAGAGTTCTGAAGACTAGGCAATCCAAGATGAAGGCACCAGTATAGTCTGTTTCCGATGATGGCTCTCTCTGTGGCTTACAGGTGACTACCTTCTCCCTGTGTGTTCACGTGGAGGGGAGACAAAGAGATCTGGTCTTTCCTCCTCTTCTTTCATAAGGACAGCAGTTCTTTTGGATTAAATCCTTACCTTGGTGACCTTATTTAACCTTAAATACCTCTGAAAGGCTCTGTCTCCAAAGATAGTCAAATTGGGAGTTAGGGCTTCAACATATGAATTTGTGAGAGTCATAATTTAGCAAATATCAAGTTCCTACCAAATTTTCTAATGCTGATGTTACTATTTTCTATTATAATTACCATATTTATTCATCAATTAATTCTAACAGATATTCGATCAAATTTCATTCCTAGGCAACCCCTGAACTTAAATTTCTATGGAAGGTCTCACTTCATATTGTCTTACAAGTGCTTCCTTTCTTCTAAGTTGAAAATGAGCCAATATTAATGTAAGTGTGTGCATGTTTAACAATAGACTTTGTTTTAAGTACATCGGAATCTCTGATTAATCCACATTTTGAAAGCTCATTTCTAACTCTGAATTCTTAATTAACATTTGTGAATTGTCGGTAATTTACTTTATAATAGTTTGTAGTGGTTCTTAAGCTTATTTGACTTTCCACCATAATATAGGAACAGAGAATGAATTTTGACAAACATTGATACAAGTAGCTCTTTTTGGTTTCAGTGCAACTGTTCACCTAAAATATGGAATTTGGTGTCAGAAATAGCAGTGTAACAGTTGACCTTTGATTACATATGAATTGGCTAATTATAATATGTCACTAATCTCTGTAGCCCAGGTAAACACAAATTTTCCTAGATAAATGGAGCTACTTCACAAACTGAAATTTAATTAGCTCACCGCATACGTTTGCCTCCAGCACTTCTGGTCCCTTAGAAATATGGACACTCTCCACCAGGTATCCCTGGGCATTACCAAGTAAGACACATCTAACTCAAGTACCGCGATTCTTCACCCCATGATCTCCTTAGCTGCTTTTTCCCCATCACATTCAGAGTCCTTCTGATTCATGGAGTACAGCTCTGACATCTTCCTCAAGACTACACAGCAATGTCTACTGCAGTGATTTACTACATATTGAGTAGGTAAATTCCTTTTTATACATATTTTTTAAGTTTATTTAAGAGACAGAGAGAGAAAGAGAGGAGAATGTGGGGAGGGGCAGAGAGGGAGGAAGAGAGAGAGAATCCCAAGCAGGCTCTGCAGTGTAAGCACGGGGCATGACATGGGGCTCAAACTCACAAACTGTGAGATCATGACCTGAGCCAAAACCAAGAGTCGGACATTTAACTGAGCCATTCAGGCGCCCCTGAGTAGATAAATGCCTATACGTTTTTTGGTCAGCTCCTACCTTACGACTCACACAGGTACCAAAGGGGCTGGGTACCGGAGCCAACTACTAGCAACTACGTTCTGCCCCAGTGACTAGGGTTTCATGCTCTCTTGAGCTCATTGTTTTGGATTTAGGAAAATATGGCTGTATTTTCTTCTAGAAGATCCCTTGGGCTCCTCCCAGTGCCTTTTGACAACACTTCCTACCAGTTTTTCACACATGATCAGGAGTAACTGAAACCTGGCAGTTTAATTTCATTTTATGTTGATACAGGCCAGACTGTATGATTTTGACCAAACACGATATTCAAGGTATTCAGAGGCAACGTCTGTCAGTTGGAGCTGCTTCTTGAGGGGCTTATTTGACCCACCATTTCAGTGCAGGGTCCAATGTTCATGCAACAGAAAAAGCTAAGTTCCGACAACTATCTTTTACTCTTCCAAGAATTACATAATGTATCCACGATAGTTTCCTCACTTTAAAATGAGAACTTTTTCCTGCCAATTACTTTATGTTAACAACAACAAAAACCTATGAATCAGAAAAAGAAAGACAAACGTGAAAATACTGAGACTTGGGCTGTACATACATTATTCAAAGGAAGGCCAGTTATGAAAATAGGACACTTTTAATCTCTAAAGTGGAAAATTTACCCAATGATGAAGCTCTCCGTAGAACGATAATACAAAACCAGAAAATGAAGGGCAATGAAACAAGAGATTATAGCAGAAGCTAACAGGTAAAATAAGAACTGAGGTCTTAGAAATGAAGTCCTCACAATAAAAACATTAACTACCTTTTATTAACTGATGAAAATGGATCAGGCACTCTGCCAGACTTCTGAGTACAATATCTCCAGTGTTTACAACAACCATTATTATGAATAGGCTTTCTTACTTTTCCTTTATAGATGAACTGACTGAGTCAATGAAAGGTTAGGTGATCACCCGAGGGTAGGAGAATTCTCACTCAGATGGATGTTTTCCTTTGCCAATGACAATTTTCTTTCCATGCACTGTGTTGAAGAGTAAAGAAAGTCATATTTCTTTACATAATAACCCAAATAGGGCAGCAGGAAAAAAAGGATGAGGAGTAGCAGCAATATAGAGTTGAGTTTTATTTCTGTGTCATTTCGCATTGTGAAAACTTACGATCTCACAGGTAAGATCCACCATATGGCATTTAGGTAATTCGACCTCTGCATAATGTGTTATTATCTTTCTCAAACAGATTTAAAAAAAAAAAACCTTAAAGTTTCTTTGAAAACAATATGACAATGTCAAAATGTAAAGAGTATATATCTTATAAATTAATGATGGTACAAGTTTGCTAAAATTACTTTGGAAAACATTTTTTGGCATGGCCTAGTCAAACTAAAGAGGAATCATGATAAAATCCAGACATCCATTCCAAGAGAACCTCAATTCTCACCGGAACATGCATGAATATTTATCGCAGCACTGTTTTAATGTATAAATAAAAGTTATATACATACACACGCCAAGTAGAAATGCTATATTTATATTCCTTTGATCCATTTTAGTGCATATATACATATACACATATATATGTGTGTGTCTGTACATAAGTATCAAGGCAATGTGTACAAAATTAAATTATAAAAAATACTCTTAGTATGCCGCCACTTATATAAATATTAAAACCAGTAAAAAAATAAACAAAATAAAAAATATATTGCATAGTGATGTTTACACCTACATGAAAAATTATAAAGAAATGCTAGAGAATTATTCATAAAACATTTAGCATTAATGGTTGCCACTGAAGGGGGACAGGAAATCAAAGTCATTCTAAGGTAGCACCCAGGAGCCTTCAAGGGGAGGGTTTATATTCTGTCTTAAGCTTGGTGCTGGGTATATGTTTGTTCCTTTTACTAAGTTGTTGTTTTTGTTGTTGTTGTTGTTAGGTATACATAATAATATGTAGTTTGGTTTTGATTTGTGTTTTAAATCAATGAATATCCTCTTTATTTGTTTTGAGAGACAGAAAGAGAACAAGTGAGGAAGGGGCAGAGAGAGGGAGTGACAGAATCCCAACCAGGCTCCCTGCTGCCAGCGCAGAACCCAACGCAGGGCTCAAACTCATAAACCAAAGGGTCATGACCCGAGCCATTGGACACTCAATGAACTGAGCCATCCAGGCATTCCTCTGGTATTTTTTTAACTTTATTTATTTTTGAGAGAGAGAGAGAGAGAGAGAGAGAGAGAGAGAGAGAGAGAGAGAGAACACAAGCAGTTGAGGGGTGGGGGAGGGGGGTAGAACCCAAAGCAGGCTCCATATCATCAGCACAGCGCCCAGTGTGGGGCTTGAACTCATGAACTGTGAGATCATGACCTGAGATGAAATCAAGAGTTGGGCACTTAACCAACTGAGACACCCAGGTGCCCCAACAATGTCTAGATTTTTAATGCATATTTCATGATAGCATTGTATAAACAAACAAGAAAGCAGTCCTTGGGAATACTACAGACATTTAAAACTGGAAACTTTGAACAATCATAGTGCCCTTTATATGGGCAACTGCTTATCAGTTCCTTACTCCTTTAGAATTGTTCTTTGCACACAAAATCATATGTATACATATTTAAAAGAATAACCACAAGGATAACATAATTGCTGCAGGCATTTAGAAGTTAGAGGGAAAGAAAGATTCTGCTCATTAAGCTCTACCAGGACGGTTCATGCACGTTAACCTCTTTCATCTTGTGCCCTCCACTCATGCACAAGAGATAACAAGTATGAGATGATCTGGGGCATAAACCATCCCTCTCTGCATGCTATCCATCACAGAGCCACTTTCAACATCCATATCAGAAGTTACTGAGAAGGGAAATGTCAGGTCCTTATCAGCCACTGAAAGTAGGTTACAAGCAGAACTGAAATTGTGATGATAGCCTATTTGAGTGGGCATCTCTCTACCAGGTGGTGGGTCTTTCCTGGAAACAGATAAGAAGAGGTCACTGCTAATATCCACATTGCCTGCTTTTATTGTTATTATTACAATTGATACCTGTATTTAGTAGATTTCCCTATTTAGTATCAAAACAAGTCTTTCTAGATCAGAAAACTGTAATTACAAGACACCTTGCTCAGAGTATAGTGAGACTTAGTCCCTTTACATCTTCAGGTACCACCACACCCAAAAGACAGAAAAACCTTAGTTTGTGAGCATAATTTGTTCCAGAAACATGCTTGTAATCCAAAGCACTTGTATATCATGCAAATTTTCTCATAAGAAATAATGGAAACTCAAATGACTCATTCCACACCCCAAAAATACACATATAAAAATGATGACAGTACTGTAATATAATACAAAATAATAAAGGAGATACAAAATAGAAAGAAAAATAACAAATTCACCTGCACTTATCTTTGAAAATCTTCGTGGCTGGTGTGAGGGAGACAAGAGAGGGGAGGGTTACTGTGTAGGACGACTTTCACTATCACTAACTGAATCACTGCTATCTGTTGGCTCAATGGGATCTTTTGCTTTTTGTGCAGGTTTAACAAGGAACCTATCCAATGACACTTGCTTTTGCCTCCTTTTCATGATTTCAGAGGAGCGTGACATTGCATTGAAGATCACTCACAATCACGTAGCGAGAGAGACAGAGAGAACTATGGGTTCATTTGTGATCATGTGACATTTGATGTCACGTACTACTCATATTGCAAGACACTGCTCATTTTTCAACTTAAAATTTATTATAATTGGGGCGCCTGGGTGGCTCAGTCGGTTAAGCGGCCGACTTCGGCTCAGGTCACGATCTCGCGGTCCGTGAGTTCGAGCCCCACGTCGGGCTCTGTGCTGACAGCTCGGAGCCTGGAGCCTGTTTCGGATTCTGTGTCTCCCTCTCTCTGACCCTCCCCCGTTCATGCTCTGTCTCTCTCTGTCTCAAAAATAAATAAATGTTAAAAAAAAATGTATTAGAATTGTTTGCTTGTCTTGTGGAACACTCGCAGAACAAGTTACTCGCAATCCAAGGTTTTACTGTGGTTTTAAAAGATTATAGAGAAGGCCATGGCTTTGAAAGCCATCTCACTCTAAGTAAAAGCCACAACTAGCTTAACTCTTTCAAACTTTGACTTAATAGCTATCTTCTCAGCCTTCCCTGGCAACTCTATCAAAAAATGCATACTGCATTTCCACACTCAAAACCCACAGTCTTGTTGTGACTTCTCTGCTTTAGTTTTCTCCTATTAATAGACCCAATGGCTGTGTGGCCCAGGATTCCTTTTGGGAGCAAATGAAATGTTCTAAAACTGGTTGTGAGCACAGATGCACAAATTTGTGAATATTCTAAACACCACTGAGTAGTATACTTTTAAGTAGTACATTTAAAATTTGAATGAATCATATGGTATGTGAAAAAAAAAACTTTCACAAATATGAAGGAATAAATCTTTCCAAGGTTAAGTTCCACATTTTGAAGATCATAGGGAAGTTCTCTCTGTGATGCTGAAGCATCAGTGTCTCAGTCTGCGCTGCTATAAGAAAATATAATTAAATGGGTAGCTTAAACAACAAACATTTCTTACAGTTCTGGAGTCTGGAAAGTCTAAGATCAAATCACAAGCAGATCTAGGGTCTGGTGAGAACACTCCTCCTGGTTTCTCCATGTATCCTCATATGGTGGAAGGAGAGAAGAGTATCAAACTCTCTACTGTCTCTTCTAATAATGGCAGTGATCCCATCATGAGGCCCTCACTCTCATGATCTAACTACCCCCCAAAGTCCTCCTTCTACATACAATCACATTGGGAATCGGGGTTTCAACACATACATTTTGGGTGATAAAAACATCAGTCCAAAATAGTAATGGCAATTACAATTTTAAAAACTAAACTCAAGTAGAGTTTAGCTTATACCACTGAAGGTAAGATACACTCTAAAAATGGCAGAGGATTAATCTAAGCTCCAAATTATTGTTGAATACTTCCAGGATGAAGTCCAGATACACAGAAACCATGAAATAGGGAACGACTAAAATATGAAGTATGGTCAAAGTAATAAAGACAAGATGTAGCAGATATTCTGAGATACAGTAACAATGTAACAATAGAGTGAGGATTTAATTTAGATGGAGTAAATGAGTGAGTTCATTATGTAAATGCTCTCCTGAACTGCACTTAAGAGATGATATAGTAATAACATATAACCACAGAGCACAGTGGTAATCAGCACTAGTGTTTGTTCCAGAGTTAAAATTACATATGATATATTAAAAAGGGAGCCTCCTTCTTGACATTCTTTAGCTCACTGTTATCAAAGAGTAAGTGAGGCATATCACCACAACTATCAGTCAAACTGAATTATGCTCTCTATAACTGGTTCTTGAATTATGAGACAGTATTTTGAGTAGCTGCATTTCAGATCAACTCCTTTTAAACAACTTCAAGTGATTCCATAAAATCTGTTTTGCCTTTTATTTCCTCTTCCCTCACTGTTTTCTAAAATTTCATCATGTAGTAACTCCTCAAATGTGTTAAAAAAAGCAGTTGAAATTAACTTTTATTAGATTTAATTTTTAAACTTTGTATGTTAATTGCACAGCTATATCAAATACAGGATTTCACAGGCACAAATGAGAGTGAAAATCACATTTATATTAGTCAAAATATATGTCTGCAAATACACAGGCATTCCTCAAAAAATGTATGCGTATTCAAGAAGTAATTAGATAAACTGCTTCAGGTGGGAAAAGAAATTCTGAGGGGGACTGATAATAAAAGACAATCATCTACAGAATAACCAGTGAGAAATTTTAATCTTCCTGAGAACCACCTAGAAAATTCTGTATGTGAGAGCATTGAGACTGGTTATTAATGATAGAAAAGGTCAGGGGGAGGGTGCTGAGTGCTGTATGTTCGCTCCCCCAACCCCCGGCAAAAAAAAAGTAAAGTAGAACCAAATATTAGATGGAGATTTTATAGGGGGCACTAAACACGTTGCAATATATTCACTTCCTGTAAACCCACAAATGTTTAGAAAATAGGGCTAAATTTTTAGATACTAGAACAAATGGTATATTTGTCAGATTGGTAGATATTTTTTTCTATGTCCTATAAATAATAAATAGTGCGACCATGATCAGTATTATTCTCTTCACCAGAGCCACGTATGCCTATTCTCATACATATTCATTACAAATTCATGGGTCACCTTGCAGACCCATGGTTTTAAAAAACTCCTAAATATAGTCTCTAATTAATACCATCAGCCTAGAGCTCTTGATTAAGTTCCAAATTTGTATATATTCAACTACCTTTTTAACATCTTCACTGAGGTAAAAAATAGGAATTTAAAAATTAAATTTTAATTATACCACTTTCCCAACAATCCTGCTCTTCTCAAGGCCCTCCAGTGCAACTATCATTTATGTAGGACCTCTGAGTAGAAAGTCAAAACCCCAGAATTAACCCCCAGAATTCACAAATGCTGTAACAGGTCTATCAACATGTTATATTGGCTCTACCTTTATGATAAATCCAGAATCTCATATCATTCCCATTACTAATCCTTTTGTTCTCTATCATCATCCCTCACCTGGGACACAGTGATACTTTCCTAAAATGCTTATAATGCAGCCAGTACCTCCAATGTTCTACAAAGCGACGAAAGCCAGAATACTGTTTTAAAACGCAAGGGTGCCTGGGTGGTTCAGTCAGTTGAGCATCCGACTTCGGCTCAGGTCATGATCTCACAGCTCGTGAGTTCAAGCCCCATGTCAGTCTCTGTGTTGACAGCTCAGAGCCTGGAGCCTGCTTCTGCTTCTGGGTCTCCCTCTCTCTCTGCCCCTAACCCACTTGCATTCTGTCTCTCTCTCAAAAATAAATAAACATCAGAAAAAATTAATTAAAAAAATAAAATAAAAATGCAAATCAGATATTGTCAGAATCCTGCTTTTAATCTTTCAATAGTTTTCATAACATCCCGCAGATAAAATCCAAAACTTATAACACGGTAGGTATGTGATCAGTCTGTATTTTAACCTATCCAAGTTTTTGGCTCACCTAACTTGCTATACTCCATTCTGGTCTTGCTTTTTCTTTAACATGTTGTATTTACTCTCATCATATATGTCATTATGAATTAAATATATACATATATATACGTATACACATATATATATATTTAATTTATAATTTAATATATATATTTAATATATATTTAATTTATAATTTTATATATATATATATATTTAAACATAAAATCTCTTGGATACTTTCATCTATTCTTGTGGCTTGAGATATGATCAAGGTATTATTTCTAAGCTTTTATTTCCATCTAATGCTTCTCTTTTAACCTCCAGATTACAATATCCAATTTCTTCATAAGAAATTTCACTGGAAATCTTTTAAAATTAACTAAATTCTCTCATTTCCCCTTGTCTTGCCAAAAACTCTCTGTCTTCATTTACCAGCACCATCATTAACTATTTATGTCAGCTTTATCCAACCAACCAACCAACCGTTCATTATATTTAGACAATTTTAACTCATGAATATATCTCAATTTGCTTTATTTTTCCCAGCCTGACTGACAACACTCTGGATAATTCAGTATTCTCTCTTCCTTATATTCTAATAATAGCTTCTTCACCAATATCCCTATGTCCAGATCTGCTGTCATCCAAGCCATGCCAGTGTGATTATTCTAAAATGCAACGTACAGGCTGTTGCTTCCTTACAGAAACTTTCTTTTTTTTTTAATATATGAAATTTATTGTCAAATTGGTTTCCATACAACACCCAGTGCTCCTCCCAGCAGGTGCCCTCCTCAATACCCATCACCCACCCTCCCCTCCCTCCCACCCCCCATCAACCCTCAGTTTGTTCTCAGTTTTTAACAGTCTCTTATGCTTTGGCTCTCTCCCACTCTAACCTCTTTTTTTTTTTTTTCCTTCCCCTCCCCCATGGGTTCCCGTTAAGTTTCTCAGGATCCACATAAGAGTGAAACCATATGGTATCTGTCTTTCTCTGTATGGCTTATTTCACTTAGCATCACACTCTCCAGTTCCATCCACGTTGCTACAAAAGGCCATATTTCATTTTTTCTCATTGCCACGTAGTATTCCATTGTGTATATAAACCACAATTTCTTTATCCATTCATCAGTTGATGGACATTTAGGCTCTTTCCATAATTTGGCTATTGTTGAGAGTGCTGCTATGAACATTGGGGTACAAGTGCCCCTATGCATCAGTACTCCTGTATCATTTGGGTAGATTCCTAGCAGTGCTATTGCTGGGTCATAGGGTAGGTCTATTTTTAATTTTCTGAGGAACCTCCACACTGCTTTCCAGAGCGGCTGCACCAATTTGCATTCCCACCAACAGTGCAAGAGGGTTCCCGTTTCTCCACATCCTCGCCAGCATCTATAGTCTCCTGATTTGTTCATTTTTGCCACTCTGACTGGCGTGAGGTGATACCTGAGTGTGGTTTTGATTTGTATTTCCCTGATAAGGAGCGACGCTGAACATCTTTTCATGTGCCTGTTGGCCATCCGGATGTCTTCTTTAGAGAAGTGTCTATTCATGTTTTCTGCCCATTTCTTCACTGGGTTATTTGTTTTTCGGGTGTGGAGTTTGGTGAGCTCTTTATAGATTTTAGATACTAGCCCTTTGTCCGATATGTCATTTGCAAATATCTGTTCCCATTCCGTTGGTTGCCTTTTAGTTTTGTTGGTTGTTTCCTTTGCTGTGCAGAAGCTTTTTACCTTCATAAGATCCCAGTAATTCACTTTTGCTTTTAATTCCCTTGCATTTGGGGATGTGTCGAGTAAGAGATTGCTACGGCTGAGGTCAGAGAGGTCTTTTCCTGCTTTCTCCTCTAAGGTTTTGATGGTTTCCTGTCTCACATTCAGGTCCTTTATCCATTTTGAGTTTATTTTTGTGAATGGTGTGAGAAAGTGGTCTAGTTTCAACCTTCTGCATGTTGCTGTCCAGTTCTCCCAGCACCATTTGTTAAAGAGACTGTCTTTTTTTCCATTGGATGTTCTTTCCTGCTTTGTCAAAGATGAGTTGGCCATACGTTTGTGGGTCTAGTTCTGGGGTTTCTATTCTATTCCATTGGTCTATGTGTCTGTTTTTGTGCCAATACCATGCTGTCTTGATGATGACAGCTTTGTAGTAGAGACTAAAGTCTGGGATTGTGATGCCTCCTGCTTTGGTCTTCTTCTTCAAAATTCCTTTGGCTATTCAGGGCCTTTTGTGGTTCCATATGAATTTTAGGATTGCTTGTTCTAGTTTCGAGAAGAATGCTGGTGCAATTTTGATTGGGATTGCATTGAATGTGTAGATAGCTTTGGGTAGTATTGATGTTTTGACAATAGTTATTTTTCCAATCCATGAGCAGGGAATGTCTTTCCATTTCTTTAAATCTTCTTCAATTACCTTCATAAGCTTTCTATAGTTTTCAGCATACAGATCCTTTACATCTTTGGTTAGATTTATTCCTAGGTATTTTATGCTTCTTGGTGCAATTGTGAATGGGATCTGTTTCTTTATTTGTCTTTCTGTTGCTTCATTGTTAGTGTATAAGAATGCAACTGATTTCTAGACATTGATTTTGTATCCTGCAACTTTGCTGAATTCATGTATCAGTTCTAGCAGACTTTTGGTGGAGTCTATCGGATTTTCCACGTATAATATCATGTCATCTGCAAAAAGCGAAAGCTTGACTTCATCTTTGCAAATTTTGATGCCTTTGATTTCCTTTTGTTGTCTGATTGCTGATGCTAGAACTTCCAGCACTATGTTAAACAACAGCGGTGAGAGTGGGCATCCCTGTCGTGTTCCTGATCTCAGGGAAAAAGCTCTCAGTTTTTCCCCGTTGAGGATGATGTTAGCTGTGGGCTTTTCATAAATGGCTTTTATGATCTTTAAGTATGTTCCTTCTATCCCGACTTTCTCAAGGGTTGTTATTAAGAAAGGGTGCTGGATTTTGTCAAAGGCCTTTTCTGCATCGATTGACAGGATCATATGGTTCTTCTCTTTTTTTTTGTTAATGTGATGTATCACGTTGATTGATTTGCGAATGTTGAACCAGCCCTGCATCCCAGGAATGAATCCCACTTGATCATGGTGAATAATTCTTTTTATATGCCGTTGAATTCGATTTGCTAGTATCTTATTGAGAATTTTTGCATCCATATTCATCAGGGATATTGGCCGGTAGTTCTCTTTTTTGACTGGGTCTCTGTCTGGTTTAGGAATCCAAGTAATACTGGCTTCATAGAATGAGTCTGGAAGTTTTCCTTCCCTTTCTATTTCTTGGAATAGCTTGAGAAGGATAGGTATTATCACTGCTTTAAACGTCTGGTAGAACTCCCCTGGGAAGCCATCTGGTCCTGGACTCTTATTTGTTGGGAGATTTTTGATAACCGATTCAATTTCTTCGCTGGTTATGGGCCTGTTCAAGCTTTCAATTTCCTCCTGATTGAGTTTTGGAAGAGTGTGGGTGTTCAGGAATGTGTCCATTTCTTCCAGGTTGTCCAATTTGTTGGCATATAATTTTTCATAGTATTCCCTGATAATTGTTTGTATCTCTGAGGGATTGGTTGTAATAATTCCATTTTCATTCATGATTTTATCTATTTGGGTCATCTCCCTTTTCTTTTTGAGAAGCCTGGCTAGAGGTTTGTCAATTTTGTTTATTTTTTCAAAAAACCAACTCTTGGTTTCGTTGATCTGTGCTACAGTTTTTTTAGATTCTATATTGTTTATTTCTGCTCTGATCTTTATTATTTCTCTTCTTCTGCTGGGTTTAGGCTGCCTTTGCTGTTCTGCTTCTATTTCCTTTAGGTGTGCTGTTAGATTTTGTATTTGGGATTTTGCTTGTTTCTTGAGATAGGCCTGGATTGCAATGTATTTTCCTCTCAGGACTGCCTTCACTGCATCCCAAAGAGTTTGGATTGTTGTATTTTCATTTTCATTAGTTTCCATATATTTTTTAATTTCTTCTCTACTTGCCTGGTTGACCCACTCATTCTTTAGTAGGGTGTTCTTTAACCTCCATGCTTTTGGAGGTTTTCCAGACTTTTTTCTGTGGTTGATTTCAAGCTTCATAGCATTGTGGTCTGAAAGTATGCATGGTATGATTTCAATTCTTGTAAACTTATGAAGGGCTGTTTTGTGACCCAGTATATGATCTATCTTGGAGAATGTTCCATGTGCACTCGAGAAGAAAGTATATTCTGTTGCTTTGGGATGCAGAGTTCTAAATATATCTGTCAAGTCCATCTGATCCAACGTCTCATTCAGGGCCCTTGTGTCTTTATTGACCATGTGTCTAGATGATCTATTTATTTCTCTAAGTGGGGTGTTAAAGTCCCCTGCAATTACTACATTCTTATCAATAAGGTTGCTTATGTTTATGAGTAATTGTTTTATATATTTGGGGGCTCCGGTATTCGGCACATAGATATTTATAATTGTTAGCTCTTCTTGATGGATAGACCCTGTAACTATTATATAATGTCCTTCTTCACCTCTTGTTACAGCCTTTAATTTAAAGTCTAGTTTGTCTGATATAAGTATGGCTACTCCAGCTTTCTTTTGGCTTCCAGTAGCATGATAAATAGTTCTCCATCCCCTCACTCTTAATCTAAAGGTGTCCTCAGATCTAAAATGAGTCTCTTGTAGACAGCAAATAGATGGGTCTTGTTTTTTTATCCATTCTGATACCCTATGTCTTTTGGTTGGCGCATTTAATCCATTTACATTCAGCATTATTATAGAAAGATACGGGTTTAGAGTCATTGTGATGTCTGTATGTTTTATGCTTGTAGTGATGTCTCTGGCACTTTGTCTCACAGGGTCCCCCTTAGGATCTCTTGTAGGGCTGGTTTAGTGGTGACAAATTCCTTCAGTTTTTGTTTGTTTGGGAAGACCTTTATCTCTCCTTCTATTCTATTTATTTTTGGGACAGAGAGAGACAGAGCATGAACGGGGGAGGGGCAGAGAGAGGGAGACACAGAATCGGAAACAGGCTCCAGGCTCCGAGCCATCAGCCCAGAGCCTGACGCGGGGCTCGAACTCACGGACCGTGAGATCGTGACCTGGGTGAAGTCGGACGCTTAACCGACTGCGCCACCCCGGCGCCCCTCTCCTTCTATTCTAAATGACAGACTTGCTGGATAAAGGATTCTCGGCTGCATATTTTTGCTGTCTAGCACACTGAAAATCTCGTGCCAATTCTTTCTGGCATGCCAAGTTTCAAAAGAGAGATCAGTCATGAGTCTTATAGGTCTCCCTTTATCTGTGAGGGCACGTTTAATTTTTGTTGCTTTCAGAATTTTCTCTTTATCCTTGTATTTTGCCAGTTTCACTATGATATGCCGTGCAGAAGATCAATTCAAGTTACGTCTGAAGGGAGTTCTATGTGCCTCTTGGATTTCAATGCCTTTTTCCTTCCCCAGTTCAGGGAAGTTCTCAGCTATTATTTCTTCAAGTACCCCTTCAGCACCTTTCCCTCTCTCTTCCTCCTCTGGGATACCAATTATGCGTATATTATTTCTTTTTAGTGTATCACTTAGTTCTCTAATTTTCCCCTCATACTCCTAGATTTTTTTATCTCTCTTTCTCTCAGCTTCCTCTTTTTCCATAACTTTATCTTCTAGTTCACCTATTCTCTCCTCTGCCTCTTCAATCCTAGCCGTGGTGGTTTCCATTTTGTTTTGCATTTCCTTTAAAGCGTTTTTCAGCTCCTCGTGACTGTTCCTTAGTCCCTTGATCTCTGTAGCAAGAGATTCTCTGCTGTCCTCTATACTGTTTTCAAGCCCAGCGATTAATTTTATGACTATTATTCTAAATTCACTTTCTGTTATATTGTTTAAATCATTTTTGATCAGTTCATTAGCTGTTGTTATTTCCTGGAGATTCTTCTGAGGGGAATTCTTCTGCTTGGTCATTTTGTATAGTCCCTGGTGTGGTGAGGACCTGCAGGGCACTTCCCCTGTGCTGTGGTGTATAACTGGAGTTGGTGGGCAGGGCCGCAGTCTGCCCTGATGTCTGCCCCCAGCCCACCGCTGGGCCACAGTCAGACTGGTGTGTGCCTTCTCTTCCCCTCTCCTAGGGGCGGGATTCACTGTGGGGTGGTGTGGCCCGTCTGGGCTACTTGCACACTGCCAGGCTTGTGATGCTGGGGATCTGGCGTATTAGCTGGGGTGGGTAGGCAAGGTGCAAGGCGGCAGGAGGGGCAGGCTTAGCTCGCTTCTCCTTAGGTGATCCACTTCAGGAGGGGCCCTGTGGCAGCGGGAGGGAGTCAGATCCGCTGCCGGAGGTTTGGCTCCGCAGAAGCACACAGTTGGGTGTTTGCTCGGAGCGAGCAAGTTCCCTGGCAGGAACTAGTTCCCTTTGGGATTTTGGCTGGGGGATGGGCGGGGGAGATGGCGCTGGCGAGCGCCTTTGTTCCCCACCAAACTGAGCTCTGTCGTCCAGGGGCTCAGCAGCTCTCCCTCCCTTTGTCCTCCAGCCTTCCCGCTTTCTGAGCAGAGCTGTTAACTTATGACCTCCCAGAGGCTAAGTCGTGCTTGCTGTCGGAACACACTCCGTCCGGCCCCTCTGCTTTTGCCAGCCAGACTCGGGGGCTCTGCTTGGCCTGGGAGCCGCCCCTCCGCCCCGGCTCCCTCCCGCCAGTCCGTGGAGCGCGCACCGCCTCGCCGCCCTTCCTACCCTCTTCCGTGGGCCTCTCGTCTGCGCTTGGGTCCGGCAACTCCGTTCTGCTAATCCTCTGGCGGTTTTCTGGGTTATTTAGGCAGGTGTAGGTGGAATCTAAGTGATCAGCAGGACGTGCGGTGAGCCCAGCGTCCTCCTACACCGCCATCTTCCCTCCCTTACAGAAACTTTCAATGGTCCTTCTCTATACTCACCACGCCCCTAAAAATATTTAAATTATTTTTAATGTTTATTTATTTATAATTATTTTTTATTTATTTATTTTTGGGACACAGCACAAACAGGGAAGGGACAGAGAGAGAGTGGGAGAAAGAGAACCTGAAGCAGGCTCCAGGCTCTGAGCTGTCAGAACAGAACCTGATGCGGGGTTCAAACTCACGAACCATGAGATCATGACCTGAGCCGAAGTCAGCTGCCTAACCGACTGAGCCACCCAGGTGCCCCACCAAGACACCTAGCATAGTATTCAAAACATTCATTACTTAGCACATAATTACTTCACTTATAATCCACCCCCCCCATATATTACATGATCTAGATGATCTGCCATTTGCCTTTATTTATACTCAGTTATCATCTCTCATCTCACAATCCCCTTCCTTCAGCCACACAGATCCCTGAAGATGGTCTACATATAGGAACCAGAATCATAAATGATTATAACCATATGTATGTTTCTTGTTTATGACTTAATTACATTTGGTTATACAAGATGTTGCAGTGATGATGAATATACCAATCATCAAGGCACAGAGCACTGCTTTGGAAATTCAAGTGTTACTTGTGGAAGAGAAGTCAAGCAAACACTGATCTGTATCACCTCAGACCTCAACCAAAGCAACATAATTTATTTCTGTTTTATATGTTGGAGCTTAGTGTTAAAGCCTCTGATGATATAAATAGGTGTATGTGTGTATATGTGATTTTTTTCTTATATTCCATGACTCTTATCTATTCTATGTTTCTTGGTATGAAAATATTTATATTTCAAGAGTCTTATTATATTAATCAAATTACTATGTTCTGTATATTTGTTCTGTATAATTCTGAATTAAAATAGTGGTTATTTTTATTACCTCCTGCTATTTGGAGGGAAAAAACAGAGTTCAAATTGGATGTTATTTTGTATTTTATTTTATTTTTTAAATGTTTATTTATTTTTGAGAGAGCATGAGCAGGGGAGGGGCAGAGAGAGAGGGAGAGAGAGAATCTCAAGCAGACCCCACATGGTCAGTGCAGAGCCCAGTGTGAGGATCAAACTCACAAACTGTGAGATCATGACCTAAGCCAAAATCAAGAGTCAGCCACTTAACCAACTGACTACCCAGGTGCCCCTGGATTATTATTTTTTTAACTGTATTCAAGATGAACTACTCAATTTAAAAATGTGCAAAACACATGAATGGGCAATGCACAAAAGAAACTAACAAATTTTCAGTGAGCATATGTAAATGTATCCAACATCACTGAATCATCAGGAAAATGCAAATTAAAAGCACAAGAAAAAAAGCACGAGGAATATTTCTTCTTGACTGTATGACTAATCTGTATGACTATAAGAGTAGCTGATACTAAAAGGTTTTTTTTTTAAAGACTTCCAATATCAGGAAATTGGAATTTCCAATATTTCCAATATTTCCAATAAAATTGGAAATTCCAATATTAGGAAATATAGGAAAAACTGGAACTTGGACACATTGCTAATAGAAGTGTAAACTGGTAAAAAAAAAAATCACTTTAAGAAAATGTTTCGCCATATCTACCAAAGCTAAGCATAAACGTACTATATGATGAGCAACTCTACTCTTAATATAAACTCAAGAGAATTCATTGTATATATTCTCCCCCAAAATATATTAAAATGTTCATAGAAGTCTTATTTACAGTAGACAAAACTAGAAATAACCAAAAATATCCATTAACAATAGAGTGAAAACATTTTTTCTGTTCTTAAGCAATTAATATATCCATACAACAAACTATTTCTAGTTGAAGAAACACAGATTAAACTATTAACTAAAAGTTTCAGAGAGAAAAGATGCTGTAATTAGGATTTTGTCCATAAGAAATTTTAAAACCTGGACAAAAACAGACTAAGAATAATGATTATATTGAGTGGAGGGATGTGTACAAGTATTGACTGGAAATGGCCAGGTGGGATACTTTTGGGGTGCAGCAGCTCTGTACCATAATCTGGAGACCAATTGCAAGAGTTTTTACCTATGTAACAATTACTGAAGCCTCACTTAGGACTTGTGTGTTTTATTGTATATAAGTGAAACCTAATTAATAGTAAACATTCATAGTTTACTATAGTAGTCAAAAAACAAAGCTCTTTTTAAATTTTTTTTTTTTTACTGTTTATTTTTGAGAGAGAGAGAGACAGCGCAAGTTGGGGAGGGGCAGAGAGAGAGGGAGACACAGAATCCAAAGCAGTCTCCAGACTCCAAGCCATCAGCACAGTGCTGATGCGGGGCTCGAACACACAAACTGTGAGATCATGACCTGAGCCAAAGTTGGTCACCTAACCAACTGAGCCACCCAGGCACCCCCGAAGCTCTTCTTTAAAAGCAAAGAAATCATTGGGTCTTCTTTTGTCACACAATTTTACATCACTTATTACTGAATCCCTCTGGGGCTTCCAGTTAATTACCACAGATACATGAATTTTTATTACTCTTATTATTCACAGTATTATTAGTTCACTAGTCCATATTTTAAACTAATTTAAGGAAAATATCTCTGCCAGTTATCACCAACAAATAAATTATATATCTAAGTTTATTCTATAATACCGTATAACAGAATTTTAAAGATTATAAGCTCAAGTTCATTCAAAATAAAGCAAATTAAAGACAAGGAAGAAATAAAATAATAATTTGAACATAAAAAATAACAACATTTGATAAAAAAGAAAGCAAGAAACATTATGTCTAATATTTCTCTTAACTTGTCCTTCAAGTCAAATTAGAAAAATAAGCAATGAAGATTCATAATTGCTCAGGAATTGAAAAAGAACTCACCTTCTTTGAATAAATTCAAATCTCATGGTCTGAAAAGAATAAACATGCAACCTACCTAATGTTTCAAAGTAGTGATAGGACTTGCAAATGAGTTCTCTTAACTGCCAGTGATCCCAGTATCAATTTGTAGGTAGAGTTTTAATTTTATATATTGTATTACTATTTGATGGCACTCATAAAAATCACCACAAACTTTATGACTTAAGTGATAAGAATTTACTATCTTAGAGTTATGGAGGGAAAAGACCTTCATGACTAGGTGGGATGAAGTCAAGGAGTCAGGAGGTCTGTTTTCTTTTTTGGCGGCTCTAAGGGATAATCCATTTTCCAGCCTTTTCCAACTTTTAGAAAGAAAGCTCATTTTTTGGCCTCTGGCTCCTTCCTCTATTTTCAAATTAAGCAAAGTTGCATCTTTCTGATCATTCATCAATAGCCATACCTCCGCGAGGCATGGAAAGGTTCTCTACTTTCAAGGACTCATATAATTTATATGTAGAATCCATCTAAATAATCCAGAATAATCTCCCCATCGATGTCCTTAGCTTTTCCCATGTGCAAAATACCTATTGCTATGTAAGGTAACATATCCAAAGATTCTATATGAAGACCTTTTGGGAGTCACTGTTTTGCCTACCATACATATATCAATTTTGCACTGTCTCGTCAACATCTCAGTGATAACATATGTAAGCCATTGAATGCATGGAGCTCAAGCTCAGGGTAGAACTTTGGCTGGGGAGATATAAACATACATATATACATACATAATAACAATACATATATAGAATACATACATATATATACATACATATATAAGAATATAATGTGTTCTTTTTTATGTTTATTCATTTTTGAGAGAGAGAGACAGAGACAGAGTGCCAGCAGGGAAGGGCAGAGAGAGAGGGGGACACAGAATCTAAAACAGGCTCCAGGCTCTGAGCTGTCAGCACAGAGCCTGACGTGGGGCTCAAACCCACAAACTGTGAGATCATGACCTAAGTCAAAGTTGTATGCTCAACCCACTGAGCCATCCAGGCGTCCCCTTATATACTAGAAAAGAATCATATAGTTTGGATGGTACTTAAAGCCTGGAGAATGGATGACATCACCAATAAAGGAAGTATAGACAGAAAAGAGGACTAAGGACCAAGTCCTAAGACACTCTAACACTAGCAGATCAGGGAAAGGAGGAGAGCAGCCCAAGAGCTGAAAGGGCTCAGAAAGGGAGAAGAAGTGAAGCCAAGAATCTGTGATGATCTAGAAGCTAAGTGAAGACTATGGGTGAGGATGAGAAGTGGTCAACTATTTCATTGGCCAAGTGGGATGAATACTGAGAACTGATCACAGCATTTGGTGAACAACTATGATATCCTTTAAGAAGCAGTTTCACTAGACTGGGGAGAAGAAAGTGGATTAAAAGTAGTGTAAGTACAACATGACAGGAGAGGAACTAAATGTGATCTGTAAAAGCAACTGTTTTAGGAACTTTCCTGCAGAGCTGGAAGAAATGTAGTGGCATCTGATAGGGACATAAAAGTTTATTTTATTTTACTTTTAGTTTATTTTGCAAAGAATTGGATAATAGCATGTAATCATGTCAATGAAATCATTCAGAAAAAATGAAAAAAAAATCCTGAGAAAGTAGAAAATTGTTCAAATAATGTCCTTGAGTATTTAAGTGTTGGCTTTTCAAACATATATGAAGAGGTCAGCCTCAGATGAAAGTTCAGGAAGTTCACCTAGAGAAACTAGAGAGAATACAGAGGAGTTGGACATAATGGTGGTAAGTGGGTGGCTATGTTCATCCATCCCAGTGGATTTAATTTCTATAATAAAATAGTAAAGAAGGAAATCAGTTGAAAATGAGAATAGGGAAGAAAGAACTGGGGGTTTTACAAAAATATAGAAGTTGTGATTCAATTGGCAAGAAAGAAGGAGACAGCACAAAAATGCTGGTTAATTACTGGGCAGTGTCATGTGCTCAGCTAAAATTTATAAAATTGCATAATACACATGAAGAGACACAACCTCTATGTGTTCATGCATTTATACACACTTGGATGTTTTAGTTCAGAGTAGGAATGATGTATGCTTAGAACTGGATGTGGCTGTCAAAAGAGCTAACCTTATCTTCAACTGCCATGATCAAAAATACAATTATCCAGAACACAAGTGTCAGTATATTTCTTTCCATTCAGTACCATACTTTAAAAGATGAAAGCTTCAGAGGGAGGCAAATAAATATCACCATCTACTTTGGGTTAATACAATAGGTGTTATAAGCATGGAAGCAATGGAGAAATCAGTTTAAATTCAAAAGTAATAGAATCAGTTCATGCTACTTCCCTATAATGTTGATAAAATTTCAAAAAATTAAAGAATCGGAGTTGAGAAGCATGGTATGGATCAGTTAGGAAAAACAGGAGCTGTGATTCTGGAAGAAAGAACACTGGATTAGGAAGGATAATTTCAACCCCAGTCCCTGGTCTGTGATGTATACCTTGAGGAAACTGCCCCAGTAGGTTGTTATGGTGTGTTTTCAAGTAAGTAAATAAATGAAAGACTCTGAATCACTACATAATATCCCTGACCCTCAGTGGGGTTTCCCCCTTATGTAAAAATGGAATCATCCAAATTGCTTAATCTATCTTGTGGATATTCAATTAGAACACTGTTGATGCTCTAACATTGGTATAAATACTATTTCCAAAGATCAATTAGAACATTGTTGATGCTCTAATATTTGTATAAATACTGTTTCCAATGACAAAAATTACACTATTATATACTCTACATTGTTTTTATTTCACTAGAGAAAGACTTAGGCTCTATCTCCTAAAATCCTAATCATATTTGGAGGTCCTGTGAGTAGAAATCCTCAGTATCAGAGCTTACTGGATAAAATTTTAGAACTACTAACAAAAATTTAAAACACTTAGGAAATTTCCAGAATGTCCTGCCTAGATTAGAAAACCCTTGCTTATTTGTCTTTGAATGTTCTTTATTCACATCTTCAATATAATTTTCTTTTTGTTTTTTTGTAAAAACACTAAATATATCCTTTATCTCCATAATGAATTTCAGGGACTGGTAAGTCAAGTTTCTTTACACTCTTGAGACCCAAATTAGGTTTACAAAAAGGCTAGGCACCGACATAAAAACAACATAAACACAGCAATAAGTGATGTTCTGGAAACTCCTTTAGTTCAGGAGTTCTTCTAAGGGAGCATGACCCTATTTCATGATGCTGCTTATTTTGGGTTAATGAAGAGTTAGGGAGCCCTTGCTAAATAGTTATTTGCACTGCTCATGCATTTATGTCCCTCAATCAGGTGTTCTGAACCACTGAGATGGAGAAAATATAGCTTATCCATATAATCATTTTGCATATGTAATTGTAATCTGTGGTTTTAATGCAAAGAGTTATGCGTTTGCTTCTGTAGTATGTGTGTAGAATGTTGATATATTATAGATATCTATTTAAATTCAATAGAATTTACAAGTCTGACTAAAAGAAAACATGATAAAAAATCACTTATAATAAAACAAATGTTCTTATTCTGGAAGAAATAAAGCAATCCTCACCAATCTTTCATTTTAGTTTATGCTTGTCTTAGAGGTAATGCAAAGGCAGCAAACAGGAGTAATCCCAGCTGGTCCCAGTCTCCAAGAAAGAAGACATCCTTGCACATCAGAAAAAAATCACCATGTCTCAAGAGTTCTATTGAATCTTTATTGCCCAACCCCTTAATAAAACTCCTTCATAGCTCTGTCAAGATCTGCTGAATGAGTCAGACTCAGGGATAAACCAAAAAAATCTTGCTATGTAGCAAAAGTGAGAGCTGCTGTTCTCCATAAATTAGGTATATTTCACTGGAGGAAATGGCCTTCCCTGATACTATTATTTTCTCCAAAGCAAAGTCTTGTGAGAGCTGATTATTTTATATTTTTCATTTAGAGTTCAACAGTTCAAATATATTTCCATTAATAAAATCATCAATTAGGGTAACAGATGAATTTTCTAGCTTCTTTAGTACCCAAAGGGGCAATTTTCACATTAGGTTCACGAATTAAAACATCAATGGGAATTAAACTAGAATAAGGTATTTAAACAAAGATCTAAATCTGTTTAATTTCCTCTGTGTTCATCATGGAACAGAATTTTTTCCCATATGTTGAATGAAACAAACCTCAGCCATGTTTTAATTGTACTGTTTGAAGTGGGAGTTTGATACTGTATGCACATGGGGAAAACACACACACAAACAGGATTGGGGAATCTACAATTGCCTATCAAGTCGACTTCTGTCATTTATTAGGTTGGGGAAATTCCTACATCTCAAAGCCTCGATTGTACATGTGATTAGGGGATATAAAACCTGACTCAAGGTGTTGTATGAAAGACATTCAGCAAATTAGAGAATACTGTGAGTGTGGATTTTATTTGCTTAATGGAAAGAAATTGTATACTTTGGAAAAAAGTTCCAGTTGGATTTTCCAGCTCTATGCATACACTATCTGAAAACCTGAGCCAAATATATAAGTATTTTTTTATAATTTAAAAGCTAAACAAAAGCATTACTTGAATGGAACAAAAAACACTTGTATACTACTTTATTACTGCATTTTCACCAACTGATAACTTTTGTATAGTTTTCTTTATCATAGTCTCTCCTTTCTTTCTCTTGTCTGTCTTAATAATAGGGATAGATAGATAGATAGATAGATAGATGATAGATGGATATGTATGTATGCACACAAACACGTAGATAATATCTTTGTATATACTCATGCATATCTACAGATGTATATAAAAGCTCGTGTTCTTTTTTAAAGTTCAAAATTTAAGTTGCAGACATCATTCACATTTATTCCTAAATATTTCAGTGATTTTCTAAAAATAGAAATATTACCTTACAATTGTGTAGCTGTGCAAATCAGAAGTTTTAACATGATATCACACTGTTACCTAAGTTATAGTTAATACTGAAATTCTACCATTAAATATTATCATGTGTTCCAGTAATGATCTTTATGGGAATTTACTGCTGACCAGGATCTAATCCAGCGTAAATGGAAAGAAAGAAAGAAAGAAAGAAAGAAAGAAAGAAAGAAAGAAAGAAAGAAAGAAAGAAAGAACGAACGAACTAGAGTTAAATGAGTTCATTTCTTTGATGATTTCAGGGAAAAGATAATTTATTATATTATATATATTTCTCATAAGCACTGAAAACTAGATCTTTGGAACTCATTTTACAATCACCAACATAAACACTTTATTAAAAAAAAAAAAAAAAAGCACAGGGGCGCCTGGGTGGCTCAGTCAGTTAAGCATCAGACTCTTGATTTTGACTCAGGTCAAGATCTCATGGTTCGTGAGTTTGAGCCTTGCGTCAGGCTCTGCACTGACAGTACGGAGCCTGCTCGGGATTCTCTCTCACTCCCTCTCTGCCCTTCGCCCACTTGTGCTTTCTTTCTCTCTCAAAAATAAACTTTAAATAAAGTAAGCCCACATTTATGTGCAAATACACCCATACTGCAAATAAAAATACACACAAAGTGTATTTAGAAAAGTTGCTCTATTTCAGGGCTACTCTAACTGCAAGGCTGGGCTTAGGTCCAATCATTTATTACTATGCACTGACAGTTAAATTACAGAACAGGATGTATAACAGGACAAGAATTCATATTCCTCACTACATTAAAATTTCAGCCTGGTTTCTTATTTAAAGATTGATACCTGACTGGCAGTAATTATTACTTTTTAATTCTCTCACAACAATCTGCTGTGTTAGAGATTATATACATTAGCTACAATAGATACTGACCAGTTTTGCACTACATCTACCAAGACATTAGAAGTCCTAAGATCATATCTGCACTGGGAAAATAATGTTACAAACCGCACGCGCGCACACACACACACACACACACACACTCACACAGCCAACAAAAAAATGTAGCCAATTTGTTTGCTAACTCAAAAAAGTATGGAGGGAATTTTTCTCCTTCAGGCTTCAATACTACTTTCACATTAATTCATTGTTTTATTTTTTTTTAATTTTTTTTCAACGTTTATTTATTTTTGGGACAGAGAGAGACAGAGCATGAACGGGCGAGGGGCAGAGAGAGAGGGAGACACAGAATCGGAAACAGGCTCCAGGCTCTGAGCCATCAGCCCAGAGCCTGACGCGGGGCTCGAACTCACGGACCGCGAGATCCTGACCTGGCTGAAGTCGGACGCTTAACTGACTACGCCACCCAGGCGCCCCAATTCATTGTTTTATTAATTGCCTTAATTTTTAAACATATTTTTCACCTCATTTACTCACAGATTTAAATACAGTGTTTCCATTTGGAGTATTTAAATGATACCACTGGGTTGCAGTGGCCCTTTAAACATTAAATATGATTTTTGATGTAGTGATAACCTTTTAAAATGCATGCAGTCAATGCACTTTGCTTTTCTGGGAGGAAAAACAAATGTAAACAAACAACATCCAGCTTCAAGTTTTTATTACTTCAAGGAATTGAGAAGTCTGAATTGGACAGCTTTCTAAATTCTTTGCCATTATATCTCTGTAGACCTTGTATTAGAATTTGGATTTCTGCTTCCCAGTAGTGCCTGATACTCCTAATGTGCAATTAGAGGAAGCAAAGAAAGCTTGTTTATACAAATCGAAAGCTAATGAGATGGTACAATCAATGTGAATACATGATCATTTCAGAGCTGCACCTCCAGCACTTAATCTGATTCTTTAAAGAATTAGCTGCGGCCAAGTGAATATCCTGAATGAAATTAGCTTCTTTCCTGTTTGTCTTTTTATGATCTGGGTTGAATGTTAGAACCTCATTATTAGTACCCATCCCTTTTTTAAAATCATCCATTTTGTTTTCCTTGAAAGTTTCATCAAAGATGATTCTATTCAGTGCTGCTCTAATGCAAAATTTTGAGAAAATTTCCAAGTACATTTTCTGGGTGCAGAAATTATTTTTAGGCAAGATGGTATCTCATTGTTAACTATGCAAGAGTGAGTTTTTAACCTTAAAAACTTGTGAAGACGGCTTTGCTTTTAAATATGCCGTAGCTATAGATTTAAAAGCTTGAAATAATTTTAGAAATCATGCAACACATTCTTCAGTTTATAGATCAAGGAGCCAGAAAACTAAATCAGGTCACCCTACCGTAGTGTAAGAACCCTAGCTAGAAACAGATTCCTAGGCTCTCAGGACACACATTTCCACAACATGCTGACTCTGCATGGTATCTTTCCTGAAACGTAATTACTAGCACTAGTAAATTGTTTCAATTTATACAAAAAAATGGACATTTAAATAAAATAATATTTAGTAATTATTCTTTCACATTTAGAGAATCAACTATAACCCTTAATATTCTTTTCTTTTCACACAAGTTTGTTTCTTAAGATGAATTTAAAAAAAAAATTTAAAAAATTTAAAAAAAAGCTGAAGAGCAACATGGAATCAATTGTCAATATTACTTGTCTGGTTTAAGGAAAGAGATTATCTTTAAAATTTAAAACTTATTTTTAAGTGGTATATTGTCAAGTCTTTTTTTTTAATGTTTATTTATCTTGAGGGGGGTGGTGCAGAGACAGAGGGAAACAGAGAATCCCAGGCAGGCTTCACACTGTCAGTGCAGAGCCCCATACAGGACTTAAACTCACTAACAGTGAGATCATGACGTGAGCGGAAACCAAGAGTCAAATGCTTAACTCACTGAGCCACCCAAGCGCCCCTAAAACTTATGTTTAAGACATGCCGACCCATATCTTACCATCATCGTCTGGAAGTAAACTGTCATTTGGGGTCAGGGAAGACCAGAGCCCCCAGGGATTAAGGCATGTGATAACAAGGTTTAATTGAGGGAGAGGTAAGTTCAGAGACAGGAAGTGGAAGGGGCAGGGGATGTCTGCCTGAACAACTTCATGTGCTAGAATCCTGCAGATAGAGGGGAACTGGAGAATTCATTTTTGTGAGAATAGAAGATATAAGCAAGGAGACAGATGAAATAAAAGCGAAGACAGACATTAGCACCGTAACATGGGTCCTGTAGGCGCACCTGGGTGGCTCAGTCAGTGAAGCATCCACTCAGGTTGTGATCCCAGAGTCATGGGATCGAGCCCCACATCAGGCTCTGGGCTGAGCACTGAGCACGGAGTCTGCTTAAGACTGTCTCTCTCTCCCTCTGACCCCCTCCCCTGCTCATAGTCTATCTTTCTCTAAAATAAATTTTTAAAAAATGACTTCTGTAAAAGAAACAATGACATATTTTAGCCAACATTTCGTTTTTAAAAAAAGTCAAACTGTCAGAAAGGGAGAAAACAAATAATATCAGTTGACCTACACTAATATTTCATTTATGTAGCGATGGCATAAAGCCAAGATATGAATAGGTTATTGTAATGTTGCTGATTAGCAGTATGTCTTTTTAAAAGTTCATGAAATGTGTTGTCAGCTGTTCCCTAAAGATGCAGTTCTGGCACAGGATTCCATATCTTTTCACAGGGGGAAATGTTTGTTCATATGTTGCAATCAGACTGCTGGGCACAAAAGGAGAAAGAAGGCTGACTGCTGCCAATATTTGCAGAGTTCTAACTAGATAGTCACTCTCCCCATCCCTCTGGGGGGGGAGGGGGACACACAGATTTTAAAACTGTTTACAAGGTCAGAGAAAACATGGCAAAAACTAACTTGGTCTTTGGTCTAAAGTTTTACCAATTCTAATCTCCTCTCCTATTAAACAATAACATGGAATTTATAATTACATTAACAATCCTACAAATGTACATTTATATACATGGGCTCACATTTTGATTCTGTGAACCTAGCCAGAAAAATCGTAGATACAGGAAAAAGAATGTATGCACAGAGATGCTCACTTCAACTGTACAATAATAAAAACTGGAGACGACCTAAACAAAACATTGAGCGTGTTCAACTGAACTATGAAAACCAGTTCAATGACACAAGGTAGAAGAAAAATAAATATTTCTCAGAGAGCCATACACATTCCATACTTTTCATTCATTCTACCTCCTGCATAAAAATCTCATACTGCCCCCAATGATTGCCTGAGGGCTCGCCTTTGCATTTTACACATAAGACGCCTAGTTGTCACCATGACTGAAGCCATCCATGCAAGCAGTACTGCTGACAAAACACGTGTGTCCTCAAATCATATACTTCATTATTTTTAGTTTACTTTTTTTATCACTGAATATTGCTTTTTTATCAGAAATCCGTCCCTTACATTGCCATTGTCTACTATGAAGAATCGTAAATAATCTACATTCTCTGAAGCAATATTACTCTTTCCAAGTCCAAGTACTTATTTTGAGAATATGTTCAATGCCTCATACAAGTGCTCCGTATAATAATATAACTGTAAGAATGCTTTGGTTCATGTTAATAACATTCGCTGGTTTGCTGATTTGAATAGTTGGTTAAAACGACAGTTTATCACCTACTTTAATGTGATAAAATCTCTGTAGGCTTCTTCTGACTTTAGTGTGTAATTCTTTTGAAGTCCTAATTTCATCCATATAGATTTTGGGATCATACTAAAGAGGGATGGTGTGTTATATGAATAATTGTGTTTAATTCAGTGAAGATTTAACATTAACATTAAACAAATTACAATCAGATCTGTCCAAATATTTTTATTTTTATTTTATTTTATTTTTGCAGGAACCTGGCTGAAAGGAGGCAAAAACAGACATGGGTAATATTTTAGTAGAAAAAGGAGGGGAGTGGAGGAGAGCGAGAGAGAGAGAGAGAGACACTAATTTCAGTATCAACAGCGAGGACGAGCACATTTGCTATAACATGTACAGCATACACATTGCACGTACTAGGCACATAAAATGTGACCAAAAGAGAATTATTATTTGTTCCTATTATTTATTTTTTTTCACTTTTAAGAATTATTTATTATAGCAAAATTCCAGAATAAATAAAAATGAAAAATCTATCATATTCAATTTTTTGGTATAGTGTTTTCATTATTTAATGTTTTTTTCCAAGTAACAAAATTACGTATAAAACCACAAAGTAATCAAGAAATTACTCACTTGGGTCATATTTCAACATTTTAAAACTTGCTACACTTTTCTTTACCTAGGCAATTTTTGTCATACAGTTTTGTGAACTTCTCCACACAAATGACTTGAGCTTCTGTGTTGTCATTTACGTAGGACTTAAAATCCTTTTCAATATGTTGATCAGCATACTTAACATAGTGTTTAATGGCATTAAAATATAATTGAAATACTTAATGGATTCTCATACTTCAACAGTAAATTTTGAGTTCTGAATTCATCTACTTTCTAACGCGTACGGCATGATCTCAGCATTTGCTTATTAACACTGATTTCTGCTATTAATAATTGCCTTCTTTGTGTGGATACACTATATTCTTCTCAACAACAGTA
This sequence comes from Lynx canadensis, assembly GCF_007474595.2. Classification (NCBI taxonomy): domain Eukaryota; kingdom Metazoa; phylum Chordata; class Mammalia; order Carnivora; family Felidae; genus Lynx; species Lynx canadensis. The sequence goes on along the minus strand of NC_044303.2, from coordinate 221,875,495 downwards.
ATAACAACAGTAACTGGGTATTTACTGTGTTCATCACGTATTTGTTTTCATTAACAGCTAACAGCTGTGTAACATTCTTGTCTCCACTCTACTTGTGAGAAAATCAAGACCAATCAAATGTGTCTGGGGTTATATAAGCAGGTTGCAAACCTAGGTAGTTCAAGTAAGCAATGTAGCCAATCTGCTATGAATTCAGTAAGAATGTCTTAGATTTAATTTAAATAGATTTAAGTTCAGGGCAGCTGGCTGGGTGGTTCAGTAGTTTAAGCTGCGGACTTCGGTTTGTGGGTTTGAGTCCCGCCTCAGACTCTGTGCTGACAGCTCAGAGCCTGGAGCCTGCTTCGGATTCTGTCTCTCCCTCTCTCTCTGCCCCTCCCCTGCTCATGCTCTCTCTCTGTCTCTCAATAATAAATAAACATTAAAAAATAAAAAAAATTAAATAAAATTGATTAACTTGATTTCTATACTATTTGAGTGACTCATTCAATATCCCAAAGTTACCTTTAAAAAACTATGTATCTTAAATATGTATAGCTATTATACATATTATGCTAAATTGTGTAAATTCTTTATGTATCCTCTAAACATGTTAATTTAATAACAATAACCACAAATTAACACAGAAATTTCAGTTATACTCTAAGTCTTAGGATTGAGGCACTCTAAAGATCTTCAAAACACATCTTATGAATACTGTTGTTTTTGTGTTTTATTTGGTTTTTAATTTGAAATCTTCTGTTTATACAGGTAATGGTTTTTGGAAGGAGAGGTTTCTCATTCTTTTGTGTCCTGGATTCCCATCTTCTCAGCAACATTATGCTATGGGATTATCACCTTTTTCTCAAGCATTTTCACTTCTTCCTCCCACAGTTTTATTCCTGTATTTCTAATGCTTAGTTCGTCTTCTCTTAGTGAAAAACTCCTTAAACAAAGATCCGCTTTTCAGATACGTCTCTCTCTCTCTCCTCCCATCCCTGGATAACAACATCACTTACGGGACGTCCACATTGTCAGGGCTTTACCAGCTGGACATACTCCTTCCACTTTAGAAAGGCTTCTGCACACTAAGACAACCAGTTATTTCATTTTGCTAAATCACACGAACTTGGTGGTTTTTGTTTGTTTGTTTTGCTTTTGTTTTTGGTTTGTTTTTCTCATTCATCTTCCCATTCTTTCCAGTAGCTGTTGACCATCTGACCATCTCCTTTTCTTGCAAAGTATTTCTTCTTGGCCAAATATTTCTGTTTTCCTCTAGCTCTCAGAAAGGCTTTCTTGATCTTTGCCCTTTCTTCTTTCAAGTAAGTATCAAATGCTGAGACAGCTGACAGGTTCATCTTTAAGCTAGTTTTCTCTTGTCATAGGCAATCTCCTTAGACGATCTCATCATCAGAAACTGACTCCATTTTAACCCTCCTGCCCAGATGTCTGCTGACTCATCCTTCAAGTTCATATTCCCCATCTCTACTCAGATGCCTTAGTGGAAACTCAAATAAGCATCTCAAGAGCTAACCCCCTATCAAATCTCGCAAACCTGGTATTCCTTTAATTACTTATCTCAGAAAAAGAAATCAATACAAATGTGATCATACAGGTCACACACTTGGGACTGCTTCTGAACACTTCCTTCTCAATCACCAATCATGTTTAGCCTATATTCAAGTTCTGTCAGGTTTAGGGGTTTTGTTTTGTTTGTTTCTTTTGTTTTGTTTTGTTTTTCTGTATATTATCTGCTTTCTACACCTTTCTTCCTGTTCCTAGCCCTGGCTAGGCTCAAACATGTTTTATCTAGGCTACTGCAAAAGTTACCTAAGTGATTTTTCTTTCCTTTTCTTTTTCTTTTTCTTTAAGTAGGCCCCATGCCCAGTGCAGAGCCCTTTGCGGGGCTTGAACTCCTGAGCTGAGATCAAGACCTGAGCTGATATCAAGAGTCTGACACTTAACTGAGTCAGGCACCTCTAATGTGTCCTTTTTAAATTGATTCCTTCTTGTCTTCACTATGTTCTACAAATATCACCAAGTGTGATATTTTCATAACAAAAAGTTGGCCATAAAAACTAAAACTCTTCAATGGCCAAAAAAACAAAAGCTAATTATATGTATTATACATACACATGCACAGTAAACACATAATGTTTTATTAAAGTTACAAAAAGTTAGTGGTTTCCTGTAGCTCTTAAAGATAAATAACAAAATGCATACCATGGCCTACAAGACAATGCAGATGCTGTTCCCCAACTCCCTGCCTCAACCTGCACTTGAGCTAATTATCCATTCTGTCCACTGGCCATGTCACGCCCTCTTCCGCTCATTCCTAGATAGGAAGCTTGCACACATTGGCCCTTCTATACAGATGTTCAACAGAGACTTCAGAATTAAATAATATGTACTTTCTCTGTTTTCTATAGCACTTCAAGGGGGATTTTATGTCTCTTTAAAGAAAACAATCATACTTCTATATCTTGGCATTTTACTTAGGAACAAATTACTTTTAGTAGAGGTTTCCACTGTGTAAACTCAGATTTCCTTTCATAAATTCTCAACGAATTATCACCCACCCTTTTCTTCTTCCATTCCGTATTCTAATCTTTGTGTATGTGTGTGAGTTGATAAGAAGATACACTGGAAGATTATCGATAAGAAGATACACTGCAATTGTATTCTAACTAGTCAGTTGCCTTAGACAGTGGGATCAATGTGAGATATTTTGGCAATACTTTTCACCACCCATAGTTAAGAATAAATAGCCTGACAATGATATGTTGTAGCCCCATTGGGTTGTTGGCTCTTTCCATCCACTTTCTGAAACTTAAGGCTGTGGGGGTTCTGAATGATCTGTTCTGGTCTGCATTAGTATGGTTTCTGCTCTAAGGATCTAAGTGATACATTATAATTAGGTGACCATGAACACTTACCTTCTTAGCTGGATGAGTCCCAGCATGTCCAGAATGAACTGACTTTTACCAGTGCCTCCAACATAATGGTTGAAAGCTTCCTAGAAAGTTAAGAACCTATTTACCTATTAGCTCTGAAGATCTGAGGTGTGCTCTAAGGATAACTATGTCTAGGGCTTATATACATACTGATAATAAACACTGCTACCAATTCACTTCATTTGCTTTTACTTCTTTTCCCATTCAAATGTACCTTTAGGTTGTTCCAAGAAATTAGAAAGAAATGCTCTAAATATCAAAATGATTATTTCATTCTGTGTATTGTAAGAAAAGAGAATATTCAGACTATATTGAGAAAAAAATCTAATTGCTTAAATCATGCAGGGTTTTAAAAATCCATAATGGTTCAGCAAATATTGAAACACTCTTTTGCCTTTTTTTCCATAAAAATGCAACATTTCCCCCTTCACCCCTCATTTCAATTGGGCTTTTTAGTCTAATTTATTTTATTATCAGCTGATACTTTTTATTGTAGAAAAAGTAAACCTCTTTATAATTTTTTTAAACTTTACTTCTATATTTTTCTCTCTCTGTCATCTGTGTGGCACCTCTGTTCTCCCTCCCCTCTTCTCTAATCCCTCTTCCTCCCTTTCCCTTCCTCTCTCTCTCTCTCTCTCTCTCTCTCTCTCTCTCTCTCTCACACACACACACACACACACACACACACACACACTCACAGTTTGATTCTGTATTCAGATTTTTTTGGTACTTCAGTATTTTTCAATCATGCCAGCATTTAAAGTTTAACTTGAGGCACCAGGATTCATTACTTGTACAGGTCTTCAAATACGTTATCATAACACTTGCTCTTTTCCTCTGGCTGATGAAAATAAAATTACATTTACCCTTTAGCCATTTTTCATTAAGAATACACTCTCAAACACAGCATACTAATGTATTTTCTCCTTAAGCAGATCCATGGATTGGTCAAAATATAGTTATTTATGTAGCCTGTAAGATGAAGCCCCAACTTAGGAACTGGTGCTGGACGAACTTTCTCATTCAATACTAAAGGCAACTATACTAGTTTTAAATGGTTATATACATATCCAAATTCAAGACTGGAGCCAGTTACTGTAAAGGGAAAGGTGGATAGGGAGAAGACTGCTGAGAAAGAGGAGGTCTTACAGAGTCAGGGCGTATGTGTTTGTGGCAGTCACAGCTAGTTGCCCACCCAATATATACCCCCCTTCTTCCTTCCTAAGGAAGCTTAGGGATGGAAATACATGCAATGAAAAGCTACATTCCCTGGACATTCTTGCAACTAAAGATGTCCATGTGACTCAGGTCTGACCAATGAAATGTAAACAGGGTCTTACTGGTTCCCAGCAAAGATTTTTGAAATGGTACAGGCTCATTCTGCATGCACCTTTTGTCTTTTGTCTTTCCCTAATCACCTGGACATTGAATGCAATGGAAGAGTTGACACTGTAGAATTCTAATGATAAGGGTAAAAACATGATGGACATTGCCAGTCTCTCATTTCACCATGTAGCCCAGAACCAAAACTGGATCACCATATCCTTCCAGATTATTCTTCTTCTCTTCTTCATTGTCTTTCTCATCCTTTTTTGTCATAGCTTTATTGAGATATAATTGATACTCAAAAACCTGTACATATTTAAGGCATACAGATTGATGAGTGTGGATGTATGTAAACACATACGCCATCACCACAATAAATTTATGAACACCTCCCGAAGTTTCTCTGTCCCCCTTTTATTTATTATTTCATTTCTTGATTTGTTGGGTTCTTCTTTGTGTATGGTAAGAACATTGAAGATGAGATTTACCCTCTTAATAAAGTTTGAAGGGCACAATACCATATTGCTAACTGTAAATGCCATGCTGTATAGGATATCTCTAGAACTTCTTCAAGTAACATAACAGAAGTTATATATACCCATGGAATGGCAACTCTCCACTTTCCCCACCCATGACAACCTTTATTGTATTCTCTGCTTCTAGGCATTTGGTTACTTTAGATATCTCATGTCAGTGAAATCGGGCAGTATTTGTCATTCTGTGACTGGCTCATTCTACTTAGCATAACAAGTTCACAAGGATATGGAGAAGTTGGAACACTTGCGCCCTGTTGGTAGAATGTGAAATGGTACAGCAGCTATGAAAATTAGGGTAGAGGTTCCTAAAACAAAAGTCAATAGAACGACCATATGATCCAACAATTCTACTTTCTGGGTATATCTCCAAAATATATCCTAAATATATTTTAAAACTATATATGCACTCCTATGTTGATTGCAGCATTACTTACACTAGCCAAGATATGGAAACAATCCAAGAGTCCATTAACAGATGAATGGATAAAGAAATTGTAGAATAGTGCGATGGAATATTATTTAGCTTTATAAAAGGACATTCTGCCATTTGTGACAACATTGATGAACAAAATTTCTTCTTATGTGAGCAAAATACATTCTCTATTATGTGAGCCGCTGTGATTTAGGTCTTGCATTAGGAAGAGCTAAGCCTATTCCTAACACACGGTAATTTTATAATGGTGCAGAAAGAGGTCAGAATTATGAAGTTGTGTAGGAGACTGTACATTATATATTTGGTTATATCACCTCTCCAGTATTTTCTTGCATTGATTTTCACTATGAAGCTATTTTCTTGGCATGTTAATGTGACCATCAGCCATAATGTTTGTGACGCGAGTTAAGCAAAGGTAAAATGCATGAAAAAGTTCCAAAAATAAGTAACTACTGGTGGGTAGTGTTGCAAGGTAAGTCCTACAGTACTTTTCAGAGGTTTCATAGTTGGAGCAGGATGTAGACTCAGCAGCTTTTTAAGGGCTGTTTTTTAGAATAAGATTTTATGGTTACCAAAGTAACAATTTACCCTACATTTACAATACAGAAAAAAAAAAGCCTTCACTATTCTATCTCCTAGACATAACCACCACTTTCCTTCTGGGTTATAAATCCTTTTCAGTTGACATGTATATATTTCTATATAATATGATAGGCCATTTTTAAATACCAATGATATTAAATGGCTGACAATATTTCATCACAATGATAAGTTCCACATAGGGTTATTAAACTATCTTATTTTCAGAAACTGTGGTGTTTTACAGGTATCCCCTATGATAACTATTACTAAGATATAGATCATAAATCTTTCCTTGATATGAATTCCAACTAGAATCCATATCTTTTCAAGTTTTGACATATTTTTAAAATAAACTATAGACTTTTTACTTTAATTTGTACTCACCTCAGTAATGTGGGTGCTTATTTCCATCCATTTCTCATTACAATACTCTAAATATCAATCAAAATTAAAATTATCAATGTTTTAAATCCAGTAAAATCTTTATTTTGCATTGTAGGTTCATATTTTTTTTTCTTTCAAAATTCTTTCTTCAGCCACCTTTCACTGGTGATAGTCCCTTGTGATACTTTTGTGCATGTATATATATATATATATATATATATATATATATATATAAATTAATCTATTTCTCTTTTAATTAAGTTAGGGCTACTACTGCAATTAAATTATTTTAAGAAGTATAATGACAGAAATTTACTTTTTTATCACCAACTTCTTAATATCTGGTTTTCAGGTTTGTTCTAAACGTAGAATATACAGGAAGCCATAGGGCAAACAGCAGGGTTTTGCAGCCTCAGGACTCCTGGCATTTGGATGAGATCACCTCCGTTGTGAGGACTGTCCCTTAGCAGCATCCTTAGCCTCTATGGAGATATACAGATATAGATATAGATATAGATATAGATATAGATATATTAGATATAGATTAGATATAGATATCCATATATAGATATAGATTAGATATAGATATAGATATCCATATATAGCCTGGCTATTGCCAAATGTGCCCTAGGGAGCAAAATTTCCTCAGGTGTAGAAGTGCTTAAATAGAAGAAGATGTTTATGGGCAAAGCTCAGAAATAGTGCTTACTCATCTCACGTTCCACTGGCTAAAATTCAGCTCTGAGACCACGTTCTCAGAAAGACATACAAAGAAAGGCAAGCTAAAAGTGAGTCAAGGAAGCAGAGAAAAAGTGTTTGGTCAGTAACAATAGGTCTCTGTGACTGGTTACATACTGTATCACTTTCCCCATTTTTCTTTTTGGGGGACATACTGGCCTTTTGTAGGAAAAAAAGTCATAATGTATGCTCTGTGCCTATTTTGCCATAGTGACTGCCTCTGTTCACTTTAGAGGTTTCAGCTAGTAAGCTTCCTCTATCTTATACCTTCCTTAAAACATTTTTTACGTTATATATGTAGAAGACCCATCTCTTCTTTCTGCAACAAGTGAAGCTAGACAATTACTTCCTAGATTTTTAATTTGTTTTGCTATCTATCATTGTCTATCTGTTATCATAACCAAAAACCATCTTTAGTCAATAAAGACAGGGAAATCTTCTCAATCACATGCTGCAGGGCAGACATATTAGATTGAAAATGACTGGAGCACTGTCCAATTTCAACCTGTGGGGGTCTGAATTTTGCCATATTCCGTTGCTGCTTACTAAAATCACAATTTTAAACTCATGAATAAAGTCTACATCTATTTCCCTAGTTCTCAAGGTATTCCAAAACATTGCATCATATTCCATACCTAATGTCATTTTGAACACTGCCTAAAACCCACTCCTACCACCAATTTCTCTCCAAAATAGCTGAAATCTTCATACTTCTGGCTCTGGACTTTGTTTCCCTTTCCTCCTTGGACTAATACAACTTTCTTTATAAACCAGTCTTTCATATTTCATAGACTCCTTGTACCAGAAGCCAATTATCAATAGTCCAGCTCTTACTGTGCTGCCTCCAGTTCTTCTGTGATCATAACTGTACTTACAGTGTAAATTATGCAACACATAATTCGATTTTATTCTGTCAATTGGATAATTCCTTCTTAAGAACATTTCATAGTGGTTTCACTACAAACAAAATCATTTCTTTTTATTAAAAATTTTTTTTCAACATTTTTTATTTATTTTTGGGACAGAGAGAGACAGAGCATGAACGGGGGAGGGGCAGAGAGAGAGGGAGACACAGAATCAGAAACAGGCTCCAGGCTCTGAGCCATCAGCCCAGAGCCCGACGCGGGGCTCGAACTCACGGACCGCGAGATCGTGACCTGGCTGAAGTCGGACGCTTAACCGACTGCGCCACCCAGGCGCCCCCATTTCTTTTTAAACAAATACAATTATATCGTTCCCACACACCTATGGTAATTTTAAGTACAGTTCCAATTTTTGGCAAAATAAAGGTTCTTGCTGGAATACTTAATGAATATAAAGTACTTACATTTTATTTTTGTCTTGTTGGCTTGTAAAAGACTACAGTCTTAAAAAGGCTGCCCCTGGTTAATATGCTTCCTGCACTATTACTTACTTGATTAATATGAACTTTGTATCATTTTTATTTCTTCATTGAGTAATGGTAAATTTTGTATCCAGGAGCCATTTTAACAGAGATTTCATATTAATGTACTTTTGATGCAATGGGTTTTACTGCAAATAATAGGCCTTGCAGAGTTTTTGCTAAGGAGCTTACTTCTAACTATAAGGAAAAATGAGATGTGTAGATTACCTGCATATCTAATTTACCTAAGTTCACCAGATGCCCCCAAACCACAGATAATTAAGTGTACTTATTAATGGTGCCTTTAGAAATTATTTATGTAAGTGAATATGAACTCAGTCTCCTGAGTTCTTTCATCACTTCTCCATCAATGAACTTGAGCACTTGCTATAAAGATCCTTTTTTTTTTTATGTATATGAAATTTATTGACAAATTGGTTTCCATACAACACCCAGTGCTCATCCCAAAAGGTGCCCTCCTCAATACCCATCACCCACCCTCCCCTCCCTCCCACCCCCCATCAACCCTCAGTTTGTTCTCAGTTTTTAACAGTCTCTTATGCTTTGGCTCTCTCCCACTCTAACCTCTTTTTTTTTTTTCCTTCCCCTCCCCCATGGGTTCCTGTTGAGTTTCTCAGGATCCACATAAGAGTGAAACCATATGGTATCTGTCTTTCTCTGTATGGCTTATTTCACTTAGCATTACACTCTCCAGTTCCATCCACTTTGCTACAAAAGGCCATATTTCATTTTTTCTCATTGCCACGTAGTATTCCATTGTGTATATAAACCACAATTTCTTTATCCATTCATCAGTTGATGGACATTTAGGCTCTTTCCATAATTTGGCTATCAAAATAAAGATCCTTTTAAAGATTAATGTTAATAAGTAAAAAGAGTTATCCCATACTCACACTGTGAAACTGATATCGAAAAGATTATTGAAGGGATGCTTCTAAACAATGCACTTGAGTAAGCAAGTTCATATAAAATAAAGAAAAATTTAAGATCCTTTAGACCAGTATCTCCTTATTCAATAATATCAGATTTATGAGACTATGTGTAAGTAGCAGAAAACTGCTTTGGCTAGTTTTCTCTTGTAGAGGCATTAGCAAAATAAAAGAAAAATTTTTGTGATTCCTTGAACATAGATATGTAAATACCAGTAGACTATCAAAAGTTCATTTCCTTGTAACTAAGCAATATTAATGCTAAAGCTCAAGCAAGAAACTTTATGTGCTTTAGGGACAGTAAGACTAAATTAGTATAATATTACTAAATTTTACATTTTACTGTTTTATTATAAAGCAGGATCTTCATATCCATTAAAGGACATAGAAAGCAGCAAAGCAGTATAAGATATCACAACCAGCGAATAAAATATATTTAGAGATAACACTATTTTCATAAATTATATTATATACCAACTTTTAAATTCGTAGTCATTCCCCCTCAATTCACACACTCATAATATGTCCCCAATACGGTTGTTTTTGTTGTTGAAACATAAGGTGTGCAATATCCATAATAGGGGATAAATAAGACTGGGAAATAGTAAGTAAACCTTACTGAGGCAAAAGTCACCAGAAAATTAAAGTACTATAAGCAATATTATTACCATTGTCGGGAATCATTAGATATGGACTATGAAGACCCTGCAATGAATGTTCAGATCATGATGTAACTTTTCATCAGAGAACACATAACTCTGATTTTCCACTTCTTTGTAGCCATTTGTGATTTGTCTGTATCTCTCCATCCCCAGACTTAAGGGCATGGGCCATACCCATATCACTGTATCCCTACCACAGGGCCTTTTATAGATTTGACATCCAGAATACGCTTACTAAGTAGACAACAATCCTAGTCAATGATTCCAGCCAGATAAAAAAAACATTCTGAACATCAACCTTTTAACAAAGGATTGAATTCTAACATATTGTCAAGCACTCTGCCAAGTACTAGAAATATAAAGAAGTAATACAAACTGTCTTCAAATTTAGACCTACTTCTAGACTCTAGATGGTAAGTGGGCCACATAAACATCCACAGCATTGTAAGTTCCATAATAGCTAGTTGCATTCATGAGGGTACTTTGTTAGATTTAATATTTGCAGGGAGGGAAAAAACCCCTTCAAAAAATTCTACTAGTAGTAGGTGTATATTTTACTTCCTTTTAACTATAAATAGTAACAACTACGCTATCATTGAGAGACAAGAATCATCCATAATATGTGCACCTATGCAACCTATCAGATATCTTGATGTAGATTAGAGATTAGAGAATCAAAAGTTTCTTCCATCTTAGTAATTCTGAAGTAGCTCTGTATTCTGACTAAAAATAGAAACTATGACCAAAAAAATCCCTACATGGCATATGAGTTGAATGCTGATGGCAGATGCAAACATAAATTATATTGGGTGACATATTTATATTGATTTGTGGATTGGTTTTACTGATACTCCTGACTATGCGCCCTAACCACAGATGCCTGAGGAAAATGTTCAGACCCCTGTCCCAAGGTAGGCAAATCAGAAACTCTGGAAACTTCAGTGGAGCCACAGACAAGAAGAGAGAGTAATATGAAGAGGTCCCCAATAGCACCTGCTGATGTAGGGCCTGACCCATTCCTCCCAGAGTCTCCTGTAAAACTCTCCCTTCATTTCTAGAAACACCTCTGCATCACTGTTTCTTCTGTGAGCCATAACTACTGGGTGTTAGTCTTTAATCCTGAACCAATCTTAATGGATACATCTGGCTTAGAAAATCCTCAACAGAACAGCATTTATTGTACAAAAAACAATACTAAATATGTTTCATGTGCATAGAGGTTGATAGAAGTGGGGCGCCAGGGTGGCTAAGTCACTTAAGCCTCCGACTCTTGGTTTCATTTCAGGTCATGATCTCGCAGCCACCTGGGTTTGAGCCCAGTATCTGGCTTTGTGCTGATGGTGCAGAGCCTACTTAGGATTCTGTCCCTCTCCCTCTCTCTCTGCCCCTCCCCACCCACACTGTCTCTGTCTCCCTCAAAATAAATAAATAAACTTTTTAAAAAAGAAGTTGATAGAAGCAAATTTTATGCACATTTTCTTGGGATTGCCTTTAGCAATGAAATGTTACCAAATAGTTTAATAAAGCTGTTAGTGTTCCTGTCAAAAAGTAATAACCTTAATGATATTATATAACTAATAAAAGGATAACATTGTGTAAAATTAAAAGTATTTTGCTTTGTTTTTTAAAGATTAAAACAAATTAATCCTCTTCCTTCCCCATTTTTATAGATCACATGTAGCAATGATTCATAAAGAAGGAATTGATGACGTATAATGAGAACATTAGTGCTATCCTCTGAAGTCACTCAAAACATGCCATTCGAAGTGGTGTTGAAAGAAAGCTCTAAAGTTAAACCAGAAAATGCACTTTGCAGTGACCTTAAAAACATCTACTTTTATTGCTTAGTAATAAAAGAAGGTAATCCAAAAGTAAAAAACATATTTTTCTAATATCTGAACTTGTTTAGAACTAGATATTTGCAAATGAAGAAGGAAAAGACAAGAAAAGTGCATAGTTTCAGTAGTTAAGAATTCCAAATGTTAAGAGCTAATTCTTTTAGCCTTACCATGTGGTGTAAACTGGGAGGTTCTCTCTACCTCTTTTCTGAATATTAATCACTTTAAGTGCGTGTAAGGCATGAGTTTTAGAGATCTGTATTCTTAGATGTAACTACATTAAATGAATCCATTATTTTATGTTACATGGACATTTTCCATTAAATTAAGAAATCAATATATCTCTCTGTTAAACTTCCAAGTTTATGGAATTATATTTGAGGTTATCCATAGGGCAATCACACAAGGCATATTCACAGTAATAGCTAGCCATGTGTTACAATGAAAATCCATAACTACAGTGTCTTAAAATATATGCCTCCAGGCATTATAAAAGCATATAGCAATAATTCATTCCCTAAATGAATACAATGATGTCATCATTCTTTTAACCAAAACCACTATGTATACTTTTAGGAAACTAGAATATGTTTATTGGTAAATAAAATCGGAACATTGGTGAATTGGAATTATTATGCACGGACATTCTTACCAGAATAAAATCATTCATTTATTTAAAATAAATTAGGAATTTCAAATATGACAAAAACACCTTCTGCTTCTTTTCTTCCTCTAAAATAAAATTAATTTTGAGGAAATTTAATGTTATATTCTCACCCCAGACAGTTTTAACACTAAAAAAATTAAACCTTGGATTTTTCTTTTCCAAGATTCTCAAGTACAGTAATAAAGATATGTGACTGAGGGGTCAGTCTATATGTAGATTGTCTACCACATTAAATTCTTTTAATATATTGGCTGCTAATATTGGCTTTTTCTAATCATAGTGATTGTATTACTTTAGGCATAAGGCAGATCTCTTGAGCAAAATATTTCAATAAAAAAATCATCCATAGAATATATCATGTAACTCAAATTTTGTTTAATTGATCATTATAATAACTTAAAATCATGGACATATATGAAGCATAATCATTTGTCCCTCTATTACCTAATTATTCCAGATGGTAATACATTTTCTAGATGTTACTGCCTGGAAGATAATGTATTAAGATGATGATATAGGTAAAATTATGAAGATCCACCCACTTAACATATAAAATTAAAATAAGAATAACCATTTCTGTCAAATAAACTATTTACATTTAAAACAAAATATTTTTTTTCCTGAATTTGGCATGTAGAGGTTCAATACAATACCAGAACCCATGTTTGCATAGGTTCTAAGCATTCACCACCTAACATTTACTCCACTTGATTTTGACTGAACAGTGAACTAGAAGGCAAGCTCCTTCAAGAGTAGACAGTGAACAGGTAATAATATTGTTCTATAAGGTCTATCTTAAAAGTATGTAAACAATCCCCAACCAACAGGGAGAGGACAGAACAACAAAGACCATTTAGCAACCAGCTTAGACTATGGACTTGGACAGACCTGAATGTCTCTTGCCTCACTCACTAAGCAAATGACCTGGGCAAATCATTTCATCTTCATCTATTTCCTTAACTCTGCTGTAAAGACGATAACATTAAGTATCTCCCATAGTTTTCGTAATGTAATAAGTGAAATGTGTGCATAGCCATTAGCATGTTGACTCAATGATGGTGATCATTATTGCTGTAATTATCATTCACCACTGTTTTTGATATTATTCATGTTATTATTCACTGTTTCTTCTCTTTTGATGTAGGAAAATAACAGCTGTGAGGTCAGGCATTATTATTCTACGTAAAAAGTAAAGAAACAAGCTCAGAGACTTCAATGACTTGCCTGAAGATACAAAGATGGAAAATGGCAGGGTCTAGAATGAAATCCAGTTATTTAATTCTATGTTTACCATTATTTCAACAAGTATAACTGGACCACATGACAATGTGAGTCCTTGAGAACATTCTGTGTTAGGACACTGGCTGACTCAGTTATTCCTCCAAAACACACTTTCAACAGCCACTTTTGGAGTTAAATAGGGCACCTCTCACTGATGAGCTACATGCTTATTCAAATCTCATCTCTTTCTATACTTTTTGGAATGGACCCTCACTAATCCTTACCCTCTGTACTCTTGTAGAGTTTCAGATTGAGATCCCATCGCTATACATTTAATATACACCAAATGTTGCATACCTTCTGTGATCCATGGTATTCTAACACTCCTCTAGGAGAAGCATGATTCCTTCACATCCGTTACGTTTTTAAAATATAAATTTAAAATTTTTGAGGTTGATATTTTGTTACTCACGTGCAAATATATGCTTATGGGCTGTGCACTCAAGTAAAAAGTGTCTGAGAAATCCATGATTAAACCACTTGAATTATTTCTAAATAGACAACATCTAAAATTACACTTTAATGCAGGAGTGCTATGAAATTATACATTTCTGTACTACTCTGTGTTACAACAGCAATAACTGTTAGGCAAAGTGGTTAAGCCCTTAGGGATCTACTTATGTTAAAAACTATATATATATATATACACACACACACACACACACACACACATATATATATACACACACTATATATACACATATATATACTATATATACATATAGTTTTTTAATATATATTACACATTTATATAATATATAAACATATATAAATATATAACATATATTTATTTATAAAATGATACATATTTATTTATAAAATGTCACATAGATATTTCCTTCTTATTACTGAATGGCATAGTTTAAAATTGAGCATGAAGCAGTAAAGTTCATTTTTAATTGTGCTTCATCTCCTTTTAACCTAAGGAAAAACTTTCATAGTGTAAAAAGCATTTTGATAAGTTGCATGCCTAACTCATATTTTCTGAGGTAATTAAGTGGGGGTCATAACATGCTGGTTGAAACAGGGGCTGCAAAATTGTGATCTGTCACATCACCTTAGTTTAATGGATTTAGGGAGTCATTTGGGGGGGGATCATGCAAATTTAACAATAAAAGGGTCAATCTGTGGGTGTTTGAGAGCCAAAGACTGACTTCAACTTTTTAAATTATCTAAATAATTCTGTACACTCCTCCTTCCAAAGATAACTATAACTCAAGGCACACAGTATGTTTTTCAAAAACGTCTCTAAATCTAATAGGTTTTGAAACATTGGAATTGTGTCAGATTTTGACATAGATGATAATTCGTATGGTGGGTTTCTAATCTGATTTATAGATAGAATCAGGAGGAGGCATTTTTCTCACTTGTTTTTGATAAATTTTGTACAAATCAATCTTAATGCATTATTTACTATAGAATGGGGGGGCAGAGCTTACTTAGGACAGTTTTCTTTTATATCGGTTTCCGTATCTGATGGCATGACATGAAATCCATCAAACAGCAAAACAGAAGGAAAAAAAGGTAAATTCTCCAAACATATACATTCATGGACACATAAATCAAACTACAAACTCTACAGTGTTAAGAAAATATGAATCTCTTTACCCAGTAATGGAATCACCTTGAATTCCTTAAATCAATAGTTCACTGAACCTGAGGAACAATTTTCATGCACCGGCACATACATAATCTGGTTTATGCAGTGTGCTAGAACTTGTTCAATATGAGAACTGAGTGCAGCTGTTAAAATAAAAATGCCTTTACAATACAGACTCCTTCAGCACAAGAAATTTCAGCTATCCCTATTATTACATCAATATTAATAGACATTGCCTAGATAATTCATAATTTGGGAAGAAACAGGGAGTCTGGTGAAACTTAAACAGCATGGCCAATAAAACTCACTTCACTTAATGTTAGCAAGTCTCTTTAATATATGTATGCTTGTTTTACAATTCACATTAATATATGAAATGCAACATACACTGTAAAAATCTCTAGGGACACCTGGGGGGCTCAGTAGGTTAAGCATCCAACTCTTGATTTCGGCTAGGTCATGATCTCATGATTCATGAGATTGAGTCCCACGTCAGGCTCGGCACTAACAGCACTGAGCCTGCTTGAGATTCTCTCTCTCCCTCTCTCTCCCTCTCTCTCTTCCCTTCCCCCCACTTGCTCTCTCTCTCAGAATAAATAAACATTAAAAAAAAATTAAGCCCCAATTTGGTATACAAGCCCCAATTCTGTATACAAGAGAGGTTCTATTCAAAATTTTAAATGAAGATTTATAGCTTCCTGGGACACAGATTATTGTTAAAACCTCACAGGAACCATTTACAGACCTAACTTCATAGAAATAGTCTCCTGTCTGTTTAAATTCTCTCCGCAAGAATTTCTCCTATAAAATTCCAATTTTTTATACTTTTGGAAAATTTTACTGAAATATTAATTTGGATGCAAAAAGTAGATCACTGTGCACAGTTAGCTCAAGAATGAATTTTCCCTCACGTTGTGTTAGTCTTTTCAATAGCCTCTGTCCCTCCAAACAAAGCTATCGCTCACTTGTCATACTAGATGTTAACTAGTAAATTAAAAATTGTGCTGTCAACTAAAGAAGAAAAATTCCCAGCCATACTTAGTATCGTCCAGTGAGATGATCTATAAACATGAAGTTTTTCTATAAAAATGCAACTGAGAAGCTCACATCGGCTTCTCTTTTTCCACAGTTTTCAAACTGTAATGAATTTTTTATTATCGTTCATTTAATTCCATGTAGGTTTATTCTTGCTGATAACATGATCTATTGTTCTCTGAGCCATGGTGAGACTGCCATTTCTTAAACAGACAGCACTTATTGGAAATTAAACCTCTACTAATGTATTATAATTATTACTTGAGGGTAATTTGCTCCTCCAGCAGGGAGTCGCAGCCAATGTGAAGGTAACGTTTCTTCCAGGGAGCTGTTAATATTTCTTCTATGCTGAAATCCCACATAATGGATCTTGCCTAAGGCTGATTAATGATTTTAAAGCTGGAACAGTGATTTGTAGCTAAATCAGTCCTCACTGAAGGAGATTCAGGGTTATTTCAGTCAATACTGTTAAATAAGTGTGAACAGTAACTTCAGTTAACACACATGTAATCTAGAAGGTAAGAAAGAGAGAGGCAATAAAAGGAAGTAAATAATGGTAATCCTGCTGTCCGCGCATTTCATTTACACTTATAACAGATACAGGGAAGAAACACATTGCAGTGTCATCAAACCCACGGAATTACTTCACTGCAACACATATTTCTGCATTGAAAAAGCAATTTCCCAAACAAGTAAAAGCAAATTGAGCTAAGTGCCTAAAATAAATCAGCATCTTTTCCCTCCCTTCTTTAGTTTCTTTCACCTTCCCTGCTAAAGAAGAAATTGGATGAACAACTTGGAAACTTGTGCAAGACAGACTGAAACTAGGGGAAAGGTTTCCTTTAGGATAATAACCCACAAATCCAGAGTTCCAACGTTAGACATTCTACCCAACCCCTGGGGATCTCACCTTCACCTGAAACAAGGCTGAGCATCTAGCCAGAGGAAGTAACCTTGAGATCTCTCTGCCTTAAGGGCTACATGCCTAATGCATAGCATCAGCACTCTCTAGTCACTCAACTGGATCCTTCTTTGTTAACATGAGGCCAATATCAATAAAAGGTAGTGATAGAACTGCAGTCAAAGACAAGGTTGCGAATGTCAATGTGCATCTTCCAACTTGTATTTCACTAACAGTCCTGCTTCCCACGGTTCCAATGATTTCTAAACAGAAAGCAAGGAAACAGCTACAAACATTCTGCTACATATTGTTTGTCTGAGGTCCCTGGCTTCTGAACTAACAAAACTGATGAATAAGCACTGTGTCTAAATAACATAGTAAGAGAAAGAGGAGATCCTTGTGAGTGAACACCTGAGGGTCTAGACATATACTCATTAACATGAGCACTGTCATAGCAATCAAGAAGCCAAAATGAAAACTGCTGTTACTTTTACTTAGCTAAACAATGTAATTCCAGGTAGGGGTGCATGGGTGGCTCAATTGGTTAAGCGTCCAACTTTGGCTCAGGTCATGATCTCACAGTTCGTGAGTTCGAGCCCTCCATCAGGCTCTGTGCTGACAGCTCAGAGCCTGAAGCCTGCTTCGGATTCTGTGTCTCCCTCTCTCTCTGTCCCTCGCTCCTCGCTCGGTTGCTCTCTCAAAAATAAATAAACATTTAAAAAAAGATACAATTCCAGGTTAAACACAAAATATGGATTGAAACTTATTGTTTGGTTTCAAAAATCTGGAAGAATCTGGATTTATCTAAGAATCTTAAAAAGAAAAAAAGTTAATGCATTTATAATAGGAAAACTTTCCCCCTGTCCTGTAACTGAGGGCTGCATATGAAAGGGCTACAACAATTGGTATTAGGCTCTTAAGAATTATGTCTGAGGGGCACCTGGGTAGCTCAATAGATTAAAGTCTCCACCTCTTGACTTTTGGCTCAGGTCATGATCTCACTGTCCGTGGGTTACAGCCCTGTGTCGGGCTTATGCTGGCAGTGTAGAGCCTGCTCAGGGTTCTCTCTCTCCTCTCTTTGCCTCTCTCTCTCTCTCTCTCTCTCTCTCAAAAATAAATAAATGAACTTAAAAAAAAACAAAAAAAAACAAAGAATTAAATTGAGCTTTCATTCAGTTTAAACTTCTGTATAAACTATACAGCTCACACACGGGTGTGTGCCTAAATATATACATACCTTGAGTCAATGGCTTTTAACCTTCAATCAGAATCAATACCAAACTGGGGCGCCTGGGTGGCGCAGTCGGTTAAGCGTCCGACTTCAGCCAGGTCACGATCTCGCGGTCCGCGAGTTCGAGCCCCGCGTCGGGCTCTGGGCTGATGGCTCGGAGCCTGGAGCCTGTTTCCGATTCTGTGTCTCCCTCTCTCTCTGCCCCTCCCCCGTTCATGCTCTGTCTCTCTCTGTCCCAAAGATAAATAAACGTTGAAAAAAAAAAATTTAAAAAAAAAAAAAAAAAAAAAAAAAAAAAAAAAGAATCAATACCAAACTACATCTTAACCTTCTATCAAATCGATGCCAAACAGGGTTTCTCAGTGAATAATAGTAGGCATAACACATGAGTTTTTTCTCCAATAGGCTCAAATATCGAATGCAAAGTTAATTTTGCCAAGGGGAAAGTTTCTACCTTTGATAATAAGTATGGGTATTTTGTGGTCCCTCTACACACATATTTTATGTGGTTATCTGAAGTGAAAACTTGGCTTCAGATCCTATAATTTTCATGATCGCTTTATTAAATTTTATTAAATACAGTTTGCAAAACATACAATCCTCTCATTTAAAATGTAAAATTCTATGGCTTTTAAAAAATGCAAAATTCTAAGGTTTTAATATATTCAGAGCTGTGAAGCAATCAGCACAATACAATTGTAGAACATTTTCATCACCCAGATGAACCCCCATCCTCATTAGTAGTCACTCCTATGCTTATGCTCCACCCGTAGTTACTAAGAAACTATTTATTTTGTTACTGTAAATTTACCTACTTTAGATATTTCATATAAATCAAATGAGTGATTGACTGATTTACCATGTGTTCAAGTTTCACCCTTTATGTAGCATGCATCAGTACTTTTTTTTACAGTGTCAAATAATATTCCATTGTGTGACTATAACACATTTCGTTGATCTATTCATCAATCTGGGTGCATCTGGACTGTTTCTGCTTCTTCACTATTAGCAATAATGCTGTTACAAACAATTATGATCTAGTTTTTGTGTATATATTTGCATTTCTATTAGACATGTATAAGACTAGAACTGCTTGGTCATAAGGTATCACTGTATTTCACATTTCAAGGAGCTATGTAACTGTTTCCAAAGCAGATGTATTATTTTGCATTCCTATGAGCAATGTAGGAGAATTCAAATTTTTCCAAATACTCACAATGCTTGTTATTTCCTTCTTTTTTTGATAACAGCCATTCCTAGTGGGTGAAAAGTAGTATCTTGTTATGGTTTCGATTTGAATTTCCTTAACAAGTAATGATATTGAATATTTTCATGTGATTCTTGGACATTTTAATATCTTTGGATTATTTGTCCATGTTTAAATAGGATTGTTTTTATATTATTGAGTTGTAAGAAATATTTTTATTGTTTTTATTTAAGTTCATTTATTTATTTTGAGAGACTGAGAGAGAGACAGAGAGCATGCTAGCTGGGGAGAGACAGAGAGAGAGAGAGAGAGAGAGAGAGAGAGAGAGAGAGAGAAAATCCCAAGCAGGCTCCACACTGTCAGCATGGATCCCAACACAGGGATCAATCCCATGAACCATGAGATCGTGAACTGAGCTGAAATCAAGAGTTGAATGCTTAACCGACTAAGCCACCCAGGCGTCCCCGAGTTTAAAGAATTTTTACATCCTGCATATACTTCTCATACACCTGATTTGAAAATATTTTTTTCTGATACCAGCAGTTGTCTGTTCACTTTCCTGTTAGTGTCCTTTGATGCATTAATATTTTTATTCTTCTGAAACACAATTTGCCTATTTTTTTCTTTTGTTTTTTTTTTTCTTTTGGTATCATGTCTATGAAGTCTTTGCCTACCTAAAAGCTCATGAAGATTTACTCCTATGTTGCCTCCTAAGAATTTTATAATTTTCAGCTCTGATATTTTGGTCTATGATCCATTTTGAGTTATTTTGGGGGGAGTTTTGAGGAAGGGTACAGATATGTGTGTTGCACATAAATATCCAGTACCATTTATTGAAGAGTCTAGCTAGTTAACTAAGAATAAGATACTTGCCTCTTCTAAGCCTCAATGTCTTCATTAGCCTCTGTGAAGAAGGAAAAGGCTAGAGATGGAGTTGATCACCAATGGCCAATGATTTAATCAATATGTCTATGTAATTAAATCTCCATAAAGCCCCCTAAACAACTAGATTCATAGAGCTTCTAGGATGAAAGTGAATGGAAGCTCCCCACCCCAGCTTGCCCTATATATCTTGCCCTATGTATTTTTTTGTTCGTGAGTTGTATCCTTTTTAATAAACTGGAAACAATAAATAAAGCACTTTCCTCAGTTCTGTGAGGTATTCTAGCAAGTTATCAAACTTAAAGAGTTGGTCTTGAGAACCTGATATGCAGTCCCTCAATCAGAAGTACAGGCAATTAGGGCAAGTGGGTAGCTCAGTTTGTTGAGACTCAGAATTTGGATGGGGTCATGCCCTCACAGTTTGTGGGTTTGAGCCCCACATGGGGCTCTGTGCTGGCAGCTTAGAGCCTGAAGCCTGTTCCAGATTCTGTGTGTATGTGTGTGTGTGTGTGTGTGTGTGTGTGTGTGTGTCCTTTCCCCGCTCTCACTCTGTCTCTCTCTCAAAAATAAATACACATTATCTTTTTTTAAGTATAGGCGACTCAATCAAAGGTACAGGTAACCCTTGAGGTTTCCAGCTATGTGACATTGACTGAATTGTTCACTCCTACATACACTTGCCCAGTTTGTTGCATGGGAGTACCAAAAGCTGTAAGGAATTTCATGAGAATTAAGTGAGGTAGTAGATATGGAAATGCTGTCAAGATATAAAGCTCTATATAAATACTATAAAATATCCAAATAACTTATCTGGGTATAAGGATATAAAATAATTTATAAAACTGATTGTAGAATTGCATGCATATGTAAATTATTCTCCCAGCTTTCAAATAAAAATAGTAGTAAATAATTTGGACTAGGAACTCTTTTTACCTCCACTTTTAACTCATCTTGTGTAGATTTTTGAATCCATGGGCCAACTAATAGTGGATCCTGCAGGAATGGAACATTTCTATTATATTCTTTTCTCAATAACCAATAATACCATCTGTCAACCTGAGTGTTTTTCTCATCACTGGAAATCAGAGGAGTGTGTAATTATCCCACTGAAAGGGAATTTCTCAAGAAAAGCAAATGGAAGAAACATTTTCTTCTTGCACTGGATGAAAAAAGAGTGCCAAGAATGATAGGATGTTGCATAACTTTATATAAAACCATAACACATAAACACAAATACTGTCAATGAAGGCAGAATGCTCTATGCTATTAACTGCTGAAAATCTCATATTTTTAAGGCTGTTGGCACTTGGGTTAGTATTCAATGATAACTGAGAATCTCACCCTGAATTAATTAGGAAGTGGGTGTTTTGAATGATAACAAAACTGCCAATTACCATTTATTTACTTTTGGAGCAGGTGTTAAATGATTGATTTCAAAGTGCAATAATATAGTCTGCTTTGGAACCAGAGCTGTGAAAAATATTCACAACCTAAATTAAAAGAAATATTTTTAAAAAGAAAGGAGGGGGTAGTCCAGTAAAAATAACCCTATACACAATTACATTAATGCCACAGACGATCTCTAGTATTCTAGTATATATGACTAATATGTATCTTCCCTTTAGAATATTAAGCAATATCCTAAGAGAACCTTCACCATGACCTGGTTTCAAACATTCGGAATTACAGAGGTTCTGGAATGGGCGCATAAGGTGGAACGAGAACACTTGGATAAAGACTTGTGTGGTGGAAAATGCTGGGCTTAAGCAGTATCCATATGGCCATCACAGTACCTGTGGTCCTCAGCTTACTGTGGATATGTGGCAAGCTACATTATGTTTAATGTACCAGGAAAATACTTCTTTGCAGAACCCTTACAAAGATGATATACATGTTACAGGTACACAGTCCATTCAGAGTATATCTTCGATGTCCTTTTCCAATATTAAAACAAAGTAATTATGGACAGCAATATAAAAATGATTAAAATTGGAAGACACTTTCTCACATTAAATGGAAATACATAACAAAGAACACTGTCCATATTTTTGGCTCCACAGGGATTACTTGTATAAATTGCAAGAACCCTGCACTCAAAACAAGACTGAATTAATTAGAATAACACATGAGATTCAAACTGGACAGGTACATGCCAAAAATCTTACTTAGCTTGCAAATACTCAGTTCTATTCAGATAATATTTAATTAAAAATACTGTCCATATATCAGGAGCTAACTTGGAAGTGATAGGGTTTGGGAGTTTGCATCAGAGCAGAAATACAACATGATTTTGATTCGTCAATGACACACAGACTATGAGCAAATTCATGGGTACAAATAAATATAATAAAATATATTTCATTAAATTCTACAATGTGATGGTTAATTTTACATGTCAACTTGACTTGGCCATGAGATACTCAGATATCTGGTTAAATAGTATTTCTGAGTGTATCTGTGAAAATGTTTCCAGAAGAGATTAGCATTTAAATCAATACACTGGGTAAAGCAGTTAAGTAGGTTGTCTCTCTAATTCTTAGGACCACCATCCAATCCATTGAAAGCCTAAAGAAAGTAAAAAAGCAGAGGAAGAGAAAATTATCTCTCTTTGATGGCTTAATCTGGGACAACAGTCTCTCCTTGCTCTCAGAATATCACATACACTATTGGTACTCCTGTTGTCAGGCCTTCGGACTCAAACTGAAAGTACATCACTAGCTTTCATGGGTCTCCAGTTTATAGATAGCAGATCACGGGACTCAGCCACGATAATCATATGAGTCAGGTCCTTACAATTTTTCTCTCCCTCTTACTCTCTCTCTATATATAAACAGATATATTTCATCTTTATATATACAGAGTTCTCCTGAGGAACAAAAACTACGGTGTATAAAGGTGGATAATATAGTCTATTATATATTTTTATACTTCATTATATACTTAATGTGTATAATATAGTAAATTATATGGGCCACCTGGGTGGCTCAGTTGGTTGAGTATCCAACTCTTGATTTCAGCTCAGGTCATGATCCCAGGATTGTGGGATCAAGTCCTGTATTGGGCTCCACACGGGGAGCCTGCTTGAGATATTCTTTCTCTCTCTCTCTCTCTCTCTCTCTCTCTCTCTCTCTCTCTCTCTCCCCCTCTCCCTCTCTCCCTTCCCCTCCCTCTCTCTCTCTTCCCCCCCGCCTCTCTCCCCTGTTCTCTCTCTCTTTCTCATATATACACATATATATATGCATATATATTCAACTTCAAATATATATATATTATATGCATATACTTGCAGGAAATTATTTTACCTCATCTATATCATATGACTATACACACACATATATGTATATATACATATTCAGGGAAAAAAGAAGAATGTATCACAAGAACCACAACAGTATGGTGGAAAGAGGGGTGGTCTGAAAGTCCAAAGATACACAATCTGAAAAACCTTTTTGTAAGATTAAAAAAGTCATTTAACTTTTTTTGTGACACTCCGGAAAATTATTTAATCCCTCTGAGCATGATATTTACCTCTGGGGGCATTATAAGGTTCTTAAAAACCATTGGCTAATATTTTTTAGTCATTGTCAAAATGTAAGATTTGTCTCTTCTCTCTGTGCACTTTTTCCCCATTACACTGTTCCTTCCTGTTCCATGGTTTCAGTCTCCCCACCATTTCTCAGAGACAGTTTCCAGATCACAAAACATCCTTCTGGTTCTCCACTGGACAAAACTGTTCATGCCGTTCAAGCTGTGATGCCTAGACCTAAACTCAATACAATGGGTAGACTGATCACTGCAATGAGTTCCATCTTATTTTAACTAGACATGGTATTTATTAAAACCTTTTAGGGGCGCCTGGGTGGCGCAGTCGGTTAAGCGTCCGACTTCAGCCAGGTCACGATCTCGCGGTCCGTGAGTTCGAGCCCCGCGTCAGGCTCTGGGCTGATGGCTCGGAGCCTGGAGCCTGTTTCCGATTCTGTGTCTCCCTCTCTCTCTCTGCCCCTCCCCCGTTCATGCTCTGTCTCTCTCTGTCCCAAAAATAAATAAACGTTGAAAAAAAAAATTTTTTTTTAAATAAAAAAAAAAAAAAAAAAAACCTTTTAGGACTGACTTAGATTTTGTTTATTTGTTGTTTTTCTTAGCAACAGCTCATGTATAACTTACAGGAAAGTCAATAAGGTCCTGAAATGTTTTAAAATTACATGTGTGTAGGTGCCTGGGTGGCTTAGACGGTTAAATGTCCAACACTTGATTTCAGCTCAGGTCATGATCTCATGGGTGGGTCTGGGGGATCTAGCCGTGTGTTGGGATCTGCACTGACAGCATTGAGCCTGGTTGAGATATTCTCTCTCTCTCTCTCTCTCTCTCTCTCTCTGTCCCTCCCGTGCTCGCTAGCTCTCTCTCTTTCCCTCTCTGAAAATAAATAAACTTTAAAAACTAAAAAAAAT